>NW_024720773.1:5121503-5281534 GCF_018991925.1 Homarus americanus | reverse complement strand
ATCATCTCTCGAACCCAGAAATATATTCCCCATCTCACTGAAATTAGGTCGTCTCTTCTTGGCTGGTGGTCCTTCCATGTTTACAAAATAATATTACGTTCGTCGCTCTCAGCTGATTTCTCCTTCTCTTGTGATTGGTTGATGATTTTGTTAACAGTTAGCCAACTCATCTGCACTGAATCTATCGTCCGACAAGAGAACTTAATTTACAGGGTAAACACTAGAGTTACGAGAACTTACGGAGGCTTACGGAACCATAATTAAATTTTGGGCTTTAAATTTGTGGTAGTGTAAGGCTTACAATATATAGTACTGTATCATGCTGAAAAACATAACTTATGAGGTGTTTTGGTATCCATAAGAGTCCCCGCTGACATGGTGCATCCTAGAGTGCTAAGAGAGTTGAACAACGAGCTTGGAGCCCCTGAAAGATCCTGTTTGGTAAAATCCTGGATGAACAAAAGGTCCCCAGTGAGTAGAAAGTGGCTCATGTGAGACCTATCTTCAAGAAGGGCGATCATCACTCCACTCAACAACTATAGACCGTGAGCCTGACCACCATAATATGTGCATATATGGACACAAAGTAGTACCTTCAGCTGTGTATTATTATATTACTCTTATATTACTCCATTAATATGTATAGTAAAGTATTACAGAACATGCATTAATTCTAAGTGTAATATTCCATTTATTGTGCACCATATTATGTATATAAATTATCATATTTATACTTTATGTATTCAGTTTGTGAATGCTGGCATCTGTACATCCCAGCCAAGCAGTAATACATAGATAGATGTAGAGAGGGAAGACAGAGTCGTTGCCGTAGAACGCTGAAGCTTCTACAAGTTCTACTGTATATATATATATATATATATATATATATATATATACTCCGCATTTGCAGAATAGAACCTACTTTTTAAGACAACAAGTGTTTGTGTATACCCTCAGTAGTATATAGAACATTTTGTGGGTATCCTGACATACGCCAGATGGCGCAGTGATTATTTCTCTCAGTGAGATACAGTGGACTGCTTCCGCCTCGACTCCTGTTAATGGCGCCTCCTCTAAGTTTTTCATCCACGCAAGACCACTACAAGCCTCTAGGACTTACAGGCTGTGAAGTTATGCTGTGTACAGTGCTGTGCTGTGAAGTGAAGTGTTTTGTGAAGTGCTGTGTTGTGTATTTTAACTATAATTGTCTGTGCAAGCTGCGGTCAGATGACTCATGGGAGCGCCCGACAGTAATGCGCTCTCCCCGCCTCTGGCCTGAGGGTGACTGAGGAACCAGCGCTCGACGCTGCCCACCCGCCTTCACGCCTGGCAGCGGCCAAGTCTCTCCCTCCCCGGCCAAGCACACACACAATATCACTCCATTCACCTTCTATTTTTCTTGTGACTTACTCAGACTTCTGTAATTTGCAGTATATTTCATGAGGGGGCTGACCCGGTCTTTGCACAGATAGAGTACAGAAGCTGTCGGTATGTCTCACAGGGATCAAAATGATACCCTGGACGATGGGGTTACGTAGTTTTAGTGTGTGGGAGACCTCCCCACCCACGCCCCCACAGACAAACGCCGAAGTCACCCACAGAATCTCCTCTAGCTCACATTTAGCCAGCTCTCCTATGATGCATAAGGCCCACAAATCTCCGGCTAACTGATAAAGTGGATGGAAACTTCTCACCAGGACGATATTGCAAGGAGACGAGGAAAAAATTCGTACAAAGAGTCTGAAAGATCTATGCCACAAAGAGGAATGTACCTGAGAGAACCTTCAAAGACATGTGAGACGGAGGATGACCTTAGAAGAAAGGAAGATCAAGCCAGATTTGAAGTCTTGATTTGCTAGCCCCCAATAACGATCTACCGCATAAGATTCGTCTGCTACTACTAATGTTGATGACTAGAGGTGCATTTGGTACCCTCATTTCCAGAGTCGGATCAACAACACCTCAAAAGGTTGCAGCACAGACGCCTCCCTCTCTGATGTCTGACGCTTCTAACAGATGTTTCGGGAATGGCGTCGACGTTGGCAAGACTACTTAACAATGGTTATCGTCAAGTTTATCACAGCCGAAACAAAATGATACAGCTTCGTATGTGTTGTCCTTAGAGACACAACGCATTCTCAGAAAGCACACACTTCAAGTGCCTCCTACGCATAACTCTGACGGTAGAGCCGCGGCTCGACAAGTTGCAGGAACACGCTAAGGGACAGCGCAATCTAAGCACTAGGAGAAGAGAACTCTCCAATGTAAAACAGCTTGATGGGAGAATCTTTGACGCATTTTGTAAGGCTCAAAAGGTGTTCAGAGGAAGTTGATGTTTGTCCCGGACATTCCCCAAGTCTGTGAAGAGACACCAACTTAAGACAATTATTTTAACAGGTGTCCGAGATGAAGAGCTAGTTCAGCTCATTTCTAATCTCTACCCCCTCCCTTCAAGATGTTGTTACAAAATGTCGAAGCCGCACGCAGGCCGCCAGGTGTGTGCGACTTCAGCTTCTTACGCCACAGCCTGACCAGGTGAGGGTATTGTCTACTACAGAAAGGGTAAGAAGCAGCAAGGTAACCCACCCTCAATCTCCAGCGCTGCACCCACAGCAGCAGCTGTGTAACAGCTGTGCTAGACAGCATAATGCCTCCCCAGCGCCCAGCCGCTCAAAGCGTGTGCAGAAGCTGGCGACCGCCAGGTCATCACTGGGCTTACACAGTCAAGCGCCCTGCTGAAAGTTCAGTAGACGGTGGTCGTGCGGGCTATTATGACAAACATGTCGTAAGAAATACACATAAAGCGACACCACCAAGGATCCAAGAAGTCATCCAGGTAGTGCTGGCGCCGCTTCCTCCTTCTGGCAAGCATCAAGACGCTGTGTTCAGTCGTTCCTGCCGCCGTACATAGTTCCATTGCGACACGACGCCCCAGCACATCAATGCTGTCATTTCTACGGTAACTCGTCATCCAGTCTTCAGATGTTACCTGACACCGGGTGCTTATCGTCTCAGTAATTGGTCCACAACACTTTAGCAAGTTTGGGAATACCCAGGAGCAACCTACAGCCCCTCCTCAGACACAATAACGAAACTGGCAGCGACAATTCCCAAGATGGTTCCAGCCTTTGGGATCTTTCTGGGCTACCTTACCTTTGGTAAGCAGTCTCGCCTAGCCCGGATTGATGTTCTATAATGGTATCCCGACTGCTTTTATCATATGCGGCCATTGTCAAGAGTTGGCCATTATTTCCAAGAATTCTGCCTATTTTAAAGATCACCCATGTCAATGGTGGGTTGAAGGAATTCACTATCTTCTACTAAATACGCCCCCTTCTGACGCAAGAGCTTACCTTCAAGGAGTTTGCTGACGTGGTTATTAATAAGAAATCTTTGGATCCACACTACTGCCCATGGTGGGTCCACCTTAAGGAAGATTCATCTTAAGGATGGTGCTACACCTTTGCCATCCACACCCCTCGCTTGATTCCTCACCACAAGCGATTAGTTAGACGTGTTGAGCTTAATCGCTGGCTGCTCAGGAATTCAAACCGCCGAGATCTAACCTTCACCTTGGTGCCACCCTCTCGCCCCCGCCAAACCTCGTGATGGAGTACGATCACCACGATCTGTCAAAACTTAACCAGCAAGCTTCCCGTCCAGCCCACCTTCACCCACAATCTTCAAGAAATGTTCGGCGGTGGACCCAAAGGCTTAAGTTTTTTACAACTGGCGGGATCGCCTTATGGTTATTGGCAGATCGAGCACAAAAGAAGACCAACACTTGACTACATTCATCACACCATTTGGAAGATACCAGTATTGCAGAGGCCCCATGGGATTTGCCAAGCACGTGGGCGATGCATTCTGTCAACGCAGGACGCCGCCCTTCCTAAGGAGTCATGAATTGTGTCAAGGTGAAGATGATATCTTACTCCACGCATCTAAGACTATTGTGCCCACCTCTGTCGATATAAATGGGTTCTCACCAGATGTCGAAAGTACGGATTACCCTCAACGCTGACACAGTTTGTAGTCACAGACCATCAGTGAACTTCGGGTACACTCTCAAAGCATCAGGGGTGTTGTGTTCTGACCTCACTAGGGAAAGGTCACGCAGGTAGCTCCAGAGGATACCTATCAGATATGGCCAGTGATATAAAAGGGTTCTAGTATGAGAGTTTGTTGACCAAACTGGAGTGGTCCACTGAAGAATTACAGGGCCAAGTTAGGAAATTGAGAGGGCCACGCTGAGAACGGAAATTAAGGAAAGAGCTGGGCGGTTAAAAGGAGAGGCTGGACGAAAGTAAAGCCAGTGTTCGACGAAAAATCAAACGAAAGGGAAAGTCGTGAGTAGTGGCAGGACCAAGCTGGTGGTAAAGAAGCACTCTAAAGGATACGCACAACAACGACAACAACAGCTAAGTACCAACCCTCGCTCAGTCCCTTGATAGATCTAATTGACGTTAGTACAGTCAGGATACAGGGATGACAAGGAAGGTATAAAAACTTTAATTGTTGGTGACTCACAGGTAAGGCAAGGATAATAGCTTTTGTGGTAAAAACAAAAATAGATGAGGTGTGTTTGCCAGGAGCTGGGGTGGGGATATAGTTGACAGGATGGACAATATCTTGTCTGGTAATGGAACAACCTATTATCTGCCTCGGTGCAGGAGGCAATGATATTGGCCGGTGTAGGAGCCGCAGGAACTTTATGCTCGCGTTACGGATCGTGATGTATTAGCAGGACCCTATCATATGCGGTGTCCTGCCTAGAAGGTGAGAGCTGGCAGAATGGTTGTCAAGGGCAGTTGGTGTTAACGACCGCCTTGACAGATATTGCAAGTCAATATCAGTCCCATTCATTGACAACTGGGACAACTTCTATGGCAGAAGGGACCTTTATGCTAGGGATGGGCAACTCACCAGGGATGGAGTAGCAACCTGGTTGGGGTTTCTAGAGGGGCAGCAGTTCAAAAGATATCGAAGTCTTTAAACTGCTAAGCAAGAGAACATAGGGGCACGGGGGTGGAGGAGACTGCAGTGGGAGCGTGGTAAACAAGCAAGAAAGATTACAGGGAAATAGTGTTAGGAAATATACGCACAAACCAAAACGACAGGAGTTGAAACAAACCTGTAAGGGAAGGACTCAGAACACCACTAACTTAAAATGTATCATTTAACAGTAGAAGTGTACGAGAAACAAAATGGATGATATTAAGGCCTTGGTATGTAATCAAGAAGAAATCGATATAATTGCATTCACTGAAACATGGATCAACCTAGACACACGGAATTACCAGCTCTCCTAATACCAAATTGGCGGTTACAAACTGTTCCATACCCCATAGGCAGACCAGGAAAGGAGGCGAGTAGCAATCTATGTTAGGGATAACTGAAGTGTACAAATAATGAAATAAAACTGAGAGGAATACAGAAACAATTTGGATAGAATTAAGTTTAATGGTCGTGGAAAATTAATCACGGGTAATATATTATAGACCCCAATCTCGAGAAGGCCAATGAGCCGTAATTTATCTGGGATGAAACGAGGTCACGCTAAAGTCTGTATAGTAGGCCACTCTTAACCTTGGCCAAATAGATTGACTGTCCTTACGGTAACCAGAATCAGAGGATTTTCTCAGATTTATCCAGGACTGTTTCCTAAGTCAACATATATAACCTAACCCACACGGGTAATAATATAGCCGATTAGTCTCACTCCAACAGAGAAAACCCGCACAGTGAAATGTTCTAGAGGTAGGGGAAACTTAACTTGCAAACAAAGCATCACAAAGAAATTGATTCCAGCTAGATTTTCAGGCACGGCGAAAAATTCCACTAAAGTACCAGATTTCAGAAGGGCAAACTTTGGACAGTTTAAAGAGGCAGCTGAGAGAGGGGTACGCGCTGGGTCGTGAACCCGGACAGATGACAATCGGAATTCGGATATCAGATCCATGACGCCTAAGCTCCAATGGCCACCTCTAAATAGTGAGTTACTACCAAAACATACCATACAAAACTCAGATCAGACAACAATGACCCTAAATGGATAAATAAATTATTTAAAGAACATCATTGGCCAAAAGAAGGCTACAGGTAGAAGGATAAATCGTAAGGAATTCAATTGACCATTATAGGGTATTACAGTAGAGTTAAAGTTCCAGATAAGGAAAGCAAAGAGGAATAATGAGGTAAGGGAAGCAAGGGAGGCGTAAGACAAACCCGCATGATTCTACCAAATGTATCAAACTAAACACGAGAAAAGATTGGACCACACGGTCAGACCGCGAAACTCACTGATAACCACCACAGCCGAGCAATAATTTAAATAAATATTTTTCAACAGTTTTCACCACCGAAAATTTAAAACATGATACCCCAGGCAATCACTCTATTCAGGAGATATGGAACAAACAAATTATGAGATAGTAGTGACTAGTAACGATGTTAGTGCTAAATAGACAAACCAAAAGTTTCCAATAAGTCACCTGGTCCCATGAGATATTTGCCAGAGCATTAAAGGAATGTAAGGGAAGAGCTTAGTATGCCCTTAGCAAAAGTTGTTTAACATGTCCCAAAAACAGGTGAAGCAACAGAACTCGAGACAGCTTAATGTAATCGATTTTCAAGAAGGGGGATAGATCATCATCCTAATCACCGCCCAATCAGTTCATCATCATTAGTAGGCACCATTGAAGCAATCATTTCAAACTCTATTCGAATCACCCTGGAGAAGCACCGATTGATCAATGATTCCCAGCATGGCTTCAGCAAGCTGACGTTCTTGCCTAACTAATCTATTAACATTCTTTTCAATTTGCTTTAACCAGTGGACGAGGGGCACACTATGATGTGGTATATCTCGACTTTTAGCAGCCTTCGACAGAAAACTCTGCACCGAAAGACTAATTAGAAAGGTAGAAGCTCATGGCATCAAAGGTGACATCCTTAAAATGGATTAGGCGCGGGTTACAGGACAGGAAACAGCGTAGTGAGCATTAACTACCCAAGTCCCATTGAGCAACGCCGCGTGAGTTCCCTGCTCAGTACTTGGACCATTATTGTTTACACATAAAACGACATAGATATCGGCATAGACAAAGGCCATAGTAAATTTGCTGGATGACACTAAAATAGGACGGTTATCAAATCTGACGAGGACTCGGCAAACTACAGGAAGATCTAAACAAATTTTTCCAATGGTCTGAAAATGGCAGATGAAATTCACCGTCGACAAAATCGGGAAGTACTCAGTATAGGAGGATGTAAACAGGGAAAACCAGATACTCAGGATGAAATCAACGATGTGCCATAGAGAACCGACTATGAGATTTAGAGTAATGATATAGGAACCTGGCCAAGTAAACAATGTGTTTTTGCTCGTGAATAAGGCTAATAAAGTACTTTGGGTTCATACAAAGGGAGTGTTAGTTACAAGACTAGCGAGGTCATCCTAAAACTGTATCTTGTTTCCTTGTGAGACCACACCTGATTACGCAGTTCAGTTCTGGTCACCGTATTACAGAATGGATATAAATCCTTGGAAAGAATTCAGAGGAGAATGACAAGACTAACTCGGGCATTAGGAACCTTGGAGTACAGAGACAGGTTGTTATCTTAATTCTGCAAAAACTCCCTCGAGACGTGAGAGCGCAGGGGCGACCTGATAGAGGTGTATAAGTGGAAGACAGGGCTAAACAAAGGGGACACACAAAAGGTACTCAAATTATCCAACCAGGAGCTTAACTCAGAAGCAAATGGGCTTTAAATTAGACAAATTTAGATTTAGGCGAAACAGGTAAACACTGGTTTGGAAACAGAGTAGTTGATGAATGGAACAAGTTACCAAATATCATTAACCTGAATTCGCTGAATTGCTTCAAACATAGGTTGATGCTCAAGGAGCAATAGGGGTTAGTGTAAACGGAGAACCTAAGTTCAGTATGGGCCAATAGGCCCGCTTGCAGTTTCCTCCATTCTTATGTTCTTATGTTCTTATCGCAGCTGACCCGAGAAAGGGTGTGGAATCAGAGATTTTCCAAGCCCTGCCAACTTAGCCAGACCCGCCTTCTTGCCACCTGGTCAATCAGCTGGCTGAATCTCTACACCTCGACATCTCCGCCGCAGCCCAGCTGTTACGCCTCCTGAGCCCCAGGAGGACATTCCCTTTGACCCCAGATCATCAAGAGGCCTTCCAGTGAGTCAAGCAGGCCCCCGTGAAGTCCACCTGTTCCCGCCAGCCATGACCCAGCCCTACCCACCGGCCCACCAGACTGACGCCTTCCAGACCTAGCCGCGCTGGTTACGCCCTTCTGCAGGACTGCTGGCGGTGGACAACTCCGCTTAATTGCGTGATCCCGGTTCCTGACAGACGAGACCTGGGAGCATGTGCTACGCATTGAGCTGGAGATGTTGTTAAGAGCCCGCGATGTATGGCAAGCCGCCACCTGATAGGACTTCAGCACTTCACCTCTTCACGGATCATCATCGCCTCTTATACCCTGGCATCATCACTACTCTACGCAGTAGAGAACCCTCGGCCAACGTCTGAAAGAGAAGCTCGCCTTATTCTTTCACGGCTGTGACGCAGGTAAGCTGTTGTGCATCCCGCATGCCCTGTCCCTGCGGCTCCTGCCAGTCGCCCACCCCCAGAGGACGGATGCTGTGCCCTGCCAGCTGCTGCATCCTCAAGCAGCCGTAGTTTCATTGAAGGTCAGTTTTCACATCAGAGAGTCTACAGCACCGGATGCAGACAAGACCCTTGAAGACTTCCCGCGCATCAAGAGTCTGGTCAATCTCTTCCTACATCCGCTCACGACTGTGTGTCTCAGGGATTTCCATCTAACCGATAATTTACCTTTCATGAATCGCTACTCCCCGCATTGGAAAAATAATACGCGAGGACCTCTATTGTGACGGAGACCTCAGCCCCAAAGGTCCACTAGTATTCCCGCTGCCCCACGCCGCCCTGACCCGCTTCACCTACAGCCATCGAGGAGTGGAGGCCACCGTTTACGGGCGAAGCAGACTGTATTTTGCCCGGAATCGACGCGATTGCAAGTACCGTCCGCGTGTCTGGGTGAACCATGCCAGACGCAACCCAGCTGCAACAGGAACCTTTAATGCGACGACAACCCTCAAGACCCTTCTGAGTCTGTGTCACCGATTTCTTGGTAGAAGTTGCAGGGAAGTCCTTCCTCGTCATTGCCGGTCTGGTTCCGTCTGATGGCCTGTTGTCGTCCCCTGTGGTAGTGCGATACAACGCCACGCTACCATCCGAACTTGTAAGTATTACTTCAGAGAAGGTGTTCCCTCAGTTTCAGGACTGATGGAGGACCCCAGTTCACCAGCCACGAGTTCCGGGACTGTATGGACCGCTGGGGGAGTCCGTCATGTCGTGACCTCGCCCCACTACCCCAGGCGAATGACATGCTGAAGTTTCCAGTCAGACTGTTAAAACACCTGATCCTTAAGGTGTCACCTCTAGAATTACCGACCGCGCAGGACTGCCCGAGGTTTGCTGGAGTTACGCAACACCCCGAACTTCACCGGACGCTCCCCAGCTCCAGGTTCTATACGGCATCATCTCAGGTCTTGTGTTCCTGCCCACCCAAAGTTCTTCGAGAGTGGCAGGCCAAGACTGAGGAATGTGACCGCCGGCAGCAGAATCCAGCCGCAAATGTCGCTGCTCGGGTATGACTGTCGGGCGGTCTCGGCCCTTCCCAGTTGAGTATCGGCCAGCAGATCAGGACCCAACATCCGGTATCTCACCGCTGGGACAAGGCTGCTGTTATGGTATTACGGTCCAGGACTACCAAGCGCGTCTTCCAGTGAGAGTATGGTGGAGGAACCGTCGTTTCCTCCGGACCTGTGGAGCTGCCTAGTGTTGACCCTCTTCCCCAGTTGAGTCCCCTAATGTTGATGTCTTCCTAGTAAATCCATCCTCACCCTGTGTTTCTGCCCCCAGTACCGCAGGTCCGAAATGACTCAGAAATAAAAGTAACCGCTCAAGATGAAACTATGAGCCGATAGGGGAGGGAGGTGTATGATATATGGACACAAAGTAGTACCAGCCGTGTATTATTATATTACTCTTATATTACCCACAATTATGTATAGCAGTACACAGAATTGCATGACTCCTATGTAATATTCCATTTATTGTGCAATCTCATATTATGTATATAAATTATCATATTTATACTTTTATGTATTCAGTTTGTGAATGCTGGCATCTGTACATCCCAGCTGCAGTAATACATAGATAGATGTAGAGAGGAAGTCGTCGTGGTGTGAACGCGTAGCTTGCGTCCCAATGTGTATATATGAGAGAGAGAGTATATATATATATATATATATATATATATATATATATATATATATATATATATATATATATATATATATATATCTCCTCGCATGAGAATAGAACCTACTTTTAAGACAACAAGTGTTTGTGTATACCCTCAGTAGTATAGAATATTTTAGGGTATCCGTGACATACGTCAGAATATGTAAAGTAATTTAAGAGTATTATCAGAGATGCCGTGATGGAACATCATACGAAACAACCTTGTAAAGACGTTTACCACGGTTTATGCCGGCGCTCCCGCTTAACACAATTGCTCAAGGTATTGGATATTTAGACCTATTCTGAACGGGGTGGTAATATCGACAATATATACCTATAGATACTTTTGCCAAGGCTTTCTGACAGTGTACCCCACGAAAGGCTTAAAAATCAAACTGAAATTGTACGGAATACGGGAAATGTCCTAGCGTGGTTAGAAGATTCTACAGTGTGTGTGTGGTGATTAACGGCACGAAATCCTTTCTCTCTGTACCTGTCACAAGGGTACCACAGGGCAGTATATTGGGCCCACTGTTGTTTGTTTGTTTCATGAATGACATGCCTGACGTTATACACTCCTCCTACCATTTGCTTACACCAAGTTATTTCGGGAAACCGGCCGCTTGATTCGCAAGGAGCCGCAGAAGGATTCTGTGGTTCTTATACCGTCGAAGAAATGGCTGCTGAGATTCAATGTCACGAAGTGTAAGAGGATGCACCTGGGCGTACCAACGGCGGCATATGCATCATGCATGTGTCCCAACGGGATGAAGAAACTGCACTGCTGTATCTGTCTTATAGAAGGACCTAGGTGTGTATGTTGACAACGAGCTGAAGTTCTCCCGGTCATTGGCAGAAGAAGTGTAACCAGGCAACAAATAATCGGGTCTTATAAGAAGGCTGTCGTGAGCAGATATCTAGACGGGTCCGGTCTCCTCGTAATCCATCTTCAAGAGTGAAGTGCTTCCCCACCTGGAGTACTGTCACCTTGTCTGGTCCCCGAGATATGCTTAGGACTGTCCGCTGGTTGAAAATGTTCAAAAGGAGAGCACCAGACCTGGGTGCCTGCCTCCGCCCCCACCCCACCCTAGATGGAGCGCCAGAACTTGCTGCTTAGTACAGACGCAAGGGCGTAGACCCCAACCGAGTGTATACATCTCAAGCGGGGCACTACTCAGTCGAGTGTCAATACTTGAGCTGGTGACGCCGCCTTCACAAGGGGTCACAGCTCAAGATTGAAGAAGCCGCAAGTCCAGAAAACTGTGAGGGAAACTTTTTCGGAGGAGAGTTGTGAACTCTGGAACAATCTGCCAGAGAGTGTTGTGACGGCACCCAGTGTGAGCTGTTTTAAAACCTGGAGCAGGTTTGTAGGGTATCGAGATATTAATGTTGCTCCAGCACCTAGATGGAAGGAAACTCTAATGTGGTTTTCTTTGTATAATATAAGTTATAAGATAGACAGTCTGGTGCTGGAGGTGCCGTGGTGGTGAGGAGCTGTTCAGTAGAGACGTTCAGTGAGTATGCGCTGAAGGAGGTAGATGTGCAGGAGCCTGTTAGAGAAGATGTTGCCTGTTGCTGGCCCTGGTTGACGAATGCTGACAGCGTGAGCTTGCTGGAGGAGGTGTTGCTTGTTCAGGAAGATGGGCAGAATGAATCTCAATGGAGAGACAGGAGCTTACACCAGCAGCAGCCGCCAGTCCTCTATGAATCAAGTATGTTCCAGAAAGTCGCCGGTGAGTAGTTTGCTGCTAGGCTACCGTACTATCTGGTGTCAGCCCTCGCTGGTTGCTAGCATGCGTTACGGAATGCGTATACACAGTTGTAGGGGAGACGTCCATACACCTCTCCGCCCCGGGCGCCGACGTGAGGCTGGATGTTGGTCCGGTTGTGTCCCACACATAACACATACCGGCAGGTGTATGTACGACTCGACCGCCACGGTAATGATCCCACCATATACAAAACCTGTGGGAGGAATTCAGGGAGGAGAAAGAGGGTTTGGGATTAGAGAGGCTACGCGAAGTTCTGCAAAATGCCAGAGGAGGGTCCATGGTGAGCAGGTTCTATGATAGAAGGGCGGCCCATTACAGGTTCAGGTTCTATGACAGGAGGAGGGTCTATGACAGGAGCAGGTTCTATGATAGAAGGGAGGTTTATTACAGGTTCAGGTTCTATGACAGGAGCAGGTTGTACATGAGGGTGAGAAAAGAGGGTGCCCAGAAATGTCGGGCGGGTGTTGCCGCCGGTGGTAACTGGCGGTAGACTGGTGCAGGCGTAGTTTGTTGATGGTGCTGTTGGGCTGGGGGCCCGACGGGTGCAAGGCCGGTTTGACTCGGCTCCATGCTGACGGTGTCATGTCTGCCATTCCGATAATTGTCAGAACTTTGCTGAACGGGTAACCAATTGGAAGGGTCCATCGTAGGGGCATTGTAATGGGTTGCAGTGAGCATCATGCCTGACGAAACATACTCGGCTGTTAGTAGTGCAGGAGTGAATGTTCAGGGCCGAGTAGGCTGGCGCGGAGCAGTAGCCTTGAATGTAGAAACTGCTTGTCGAGCTTTTTGGGAGTAAGCCGACGAACGGTTGGAGTGGTTTGTTGGGATCAGGAGGGAGGAGAAATCCCCGGTAAAGCTGAAGGCTCTCAGTGTCAGATCTGCTGGGCTACAGTCCATATCCCTCCCTTGTGTGACGCTGCGGATGCCGAGGAGCACTAAGGAAGCGATCAGTCCATTGTAAGGGTCGTGGTTGTGCCTTGAGTGCGCCCTCAGCTGCCGGTGAAAACGTTCACCATGCCGTTGGCTTGGGGTGGTATTGTAGTGCTATCTAGACGCGTCGGAAACCGTAGGAGGTGCTGCCAGAGTTGTGACCAAACTGTACTCCTCGGGTCAGTGATTACGTGTTGGGGCCAAACGGAAACCCAATGATTACAGAAGGCGCTGACAGTAGTCTCTGCTGTAACGTTAAGCATGGGAATTGCTTCTGTCCACCTGGTGGAAACGGTCGATGGCAGAAGATGTAGGTACTACCGTGAGGATGATGGTAGAGGTCCCACGACATCGGTGTGGTGTACTACTTGAAACGCCCTTGGGAATAGGAAAGGCTTGTGGCAAACCGTGATGTGACATGTATTTTGGAGGACTGGCAGGCCAGGCACTGCCCATTTCTAGTATCAGACTTTACGCCGGGCCAGACGACACGTGCTATGCGAGGAGGCGCTGGGAGGCCCGCGACACCCGGTGGCTGAGACCATGGATGCGGTCAAAACAGCCGGGCGTGTGACGCGAGGCACCTAACGTCTAGGCTGTCCACAGGATACGCCGCGACCACAATTTTTGTCTTTGTGCCAGGAACAGGAGTTCTTGGAGTATGAGGCCCGAGGGGGAAGGCCCGTATGCTGCCAGGTCTTCGTCTTTCAGAGCCGCGCTAGCTGCCCATAATCACGGGTGGAGATGAGGGAAGAATGGTGGATATACAACTAGAGAGGCCGGCGATCTTGTGGCTGCCTTTAATGTGTTGGACGTCGCTGGAGAACTCCCGAGATGTAAGCCATGGCGTGACAGAGGTGTATGTGACTGGGAAGCTGAAGCCAAGGCGGACGAGGGGCTTGTGATCAGTGTGAAGATGGTGAACTGACGGGCTTCGAGGAAGTGCTGGAATGTCTGACAGCCAAGTATATGGCCAGGAGTTCCCCGGATCAAAAAAGCGCCGTACTTGGAGGTGTGGTGGTTGAAGTCAAGTAGGAGAAGAAAGCAACGGCATGAAAATTCCGCTGATCTCCTGCTAAAGACGGGCGCCCCACCACTGCAGTAGAAGAAGCCGCCTGTTGTGAGAGTGGTCCGTATGTTAGGTGCTGGGTGGGCTAGGGTGGTGAGGGCGCGGTGTGTCATAGGAGGAAGATCAGCTAAAACTAATGGCCCATCACTTTTGGTAGATTTTAGTGTATATAAACAGAAAATAATTTCAGCTTTAATATTTTGCAACCTTTGCTAGGTAAATTTTAGCGTGAAATATATCGAAAATCTAACGCATAGCTACATTATAGTGCATTACAATTAAATAGTGAACATTGCTTTCTTACCCTCATTCTTAACAACCCAACTAACAATATTTTTTCTGTTTCAGATTCTGATGCATTTATAAGTTGGATAATATTTGGCGCATGGCTGCTTGTGTCAGGATCTAGGAACCAAAAATCCGCCATCTCAGTCACTGTCTTGGGTCTGGGAGAGAGCTCCTGAAGCCGGAGTTGCCTACATTGAGAGATGCTTTGAGATACGGTAAGTTTAATCAGGCAAATCAAAGTGAAAAGAACCAAAGAACTTCTTCTTACACAAACAAAGATATTGCCAGTGATATGACCAAAGCTGTCTTGGCAATAGTACACTCTGGCTAACGCTCAGTTCAGCTCCAGTCATACCAAGTCAGAAGAAGATTATGAGAGACAGTTGGGGAAAGGCAAGAGATATCTCTTTGGGAGAGTGAAAACTTGCAGTTATGACAGCTACAAGCAATCCGGACCAGTTATTTGACATAATTGGCTTGTAAGTGCTTTCTCCAATTGTTCTCTGTCCTGAGTTTGATGCGACGTGACTGTAAATCCGCAGGCCCACATCTCCTGTATTTGCAAGCTGAACTGAAGATTCCTGTGATCGAACTGGCATTTGTCAAAGCACAGAGAGAGAAGACTGGCAGTATAGGGGCTCTCATGATTTCTAGCCAAGATATTCCGGAGTCTGCAGACAGAGGCCGCTACAGAGAGACAGAAGAGGAGAAGAGTTGCCGAGAAAGAGACTTGAGAAGGCCCAGGTGAGGTAAAAAAGGCCGATGATTGGAGTCAAGCTGATTCAGAGTTTAATGACTTCCCATGGCTGATCCGAGTGCTGACCAGGAGAATGGTGACTTTGTCCTAACCCAGAAAATAATGATCCCAACCTTCCAGGCATAAGATTCGAAATAGGAAAGATATTTCCCTAGTATAGCTCTGGCCAGCATGCACACCACACTGGTCTCAGAGAAACTGCAGAGATAGCAACAGCTGCCTGGGTTGACGGGTGGTTTGATAACACCTGATGATGTTCACCTGGTGATAGATCATAACAAAGTAAGGAGAGCTCAGGAGAAACTTGTCAGTAACCTAGAAGAGGAGTTTGATAAGGGGATAAGAGAAAATGGAATCAATTGTTTGTTCTTTTGATGGGAGAAGGATGACACTCAAAGTGTTCATGAAAGTTGGAGATTCTGGACAAGTTGTTCCTCGCCATGGTGAAGGAGGAACACCTACCCTGCTGCAGTGAACCAGGAGGGGAAGTATTTGTGGTATTTCACTCCAGAGAAAGATGACATCAGGAAACCAGCTGAGATAGTGGCAGATAACATTGTGAACTGGCTCAGAGAGAGTGAACGAGACCAGACCCTGCAGGCCATGGAGGGACAGCACCAACAAACACAGGGTGGCAAGGGGTCATACAGTGGATAGAGCTGGAAGATTGGGAGGAAGCTGGTCTGGATTGTTTCCAGACCTCCACACCAACGAGAGCACTCAGACATCTGATCCAGGAGCTGGATGGCAAGACTCTCAAACAACAGATGGTCTGGTCCTCTGACAAGATGCTGACTTCACTGAGTTAGAAATAAATCCGAAGCTTGAAAAATCACAGTTGGCCCCTCCACTGCTGAGCTTGCACATACCGTCATTGACGACCCGGGAGGACCAGTACTATGGTTACATGATTGCAGTGCCATCAAAACTGGGGTCATGCCTGATACAGACTTGCTACCTGCAGATAGGTCCAGTCTCACATCTCTAGGTGGCTCACAACGCTCTCAGGTTCTCTGCAGAATTTGGGTCGCCATCATAAACTGAAAGGAACCAGCTTCACAACCCGAGACTTATTGTCCAATTCATCGCGGAGTGTCTACTTCTGCCAAATTGGTTCAACACCAAGGTCAAGTCATCGTTCTCCGAAGGTCCGAGGCATGTTCTCTTCCAGCTTGAGCTCCTGAGGAGTCAGCCAAGGAAGGTTGTTCAGATTGTGGAGCAGACTGTGAGGAGATCTTCCTGTATGCTCATCCCGAGGCAGTTCTGCAGACAATGCTCTGCAGTAAGGATGAGGAGGAGAGAAGAGTGGCAGTCAAAAAGATCTTGGATATGAGACTTATGAGAGGATCTGGGCATGACGAATCAGTTGGTGACGGTTCCTTCAGGGTCAGGAAGACTCCTGAAGTCAATCTAGGTGCCAAGACCCTCACTGATCTCATAGATCTGGATAACATCCAGGCTGGCAGTGAGCCCCCTCTTACCTGCAGCCTTACCAATGTTCAAGTTAGAGCTTTCCTGGACAACCCCATGCATGTCCCTGCCTGGCCCTCGCACACCCAGAGTATAGAGCGTTGTGTACAGCAAGTGAGCGAGGCCAGCAGTCACGTGTACAGCCAGGAGAGGAGGAAGGCTACATCCGAGAGCTCAGGTGGTCAGCAGGGGAGGTGATGAGTAGAAACAAAGCAAAAAGACATGTTCTCTATGGTGTGCAGCAACACCGGGTCGTAGTAGTAAAACCGGTTTTTGTATTTGATGATTTTGTTTTCGAAAGGAATATTAAATTTAATAAATGTGTCAAGATCATTCGTTTCACTATTCTGGATCATTTTCATCCTAATAAATTAACCTGATACATTTACTTTACTTTAAATAAGCTATTTAGTGGTGTTGGTAAAAGGGTGGGAATACTGAATTTTCATAAGATTTCAAGTTTAAATTTACCTAGCAAAAAATGAAAACTTTTCAAATCTGAAGATATCACATGATTCTGCACATAGAACTACATCATTAATACCATGGGCCGATTTTTCAAACTCAAAAAAAAAAATTCGCCTCCGTATGACACACCCTAGTGAGGCGTGTGATGTGCTGTTTGATAGTGGTGAATGCCGTAGTAGCCTCTTGAGTCCACATGAGAGACTTGTGAGACTTCTTTGGGTGTCCCTTGAGAAGGTCGTGTAGGGGGGCTAGGACAGTGGCAGCTTTGTCAATGAAGCGGTGGTAGTAGTTGACTAAACCCAGGACTTCTCGGAGTTTCTTCGCCGTTTCAGGTTTGGGGAACTCCCTAATCGCGGTTATCTTCTGTGGTAGGGGTTGTATGCCACTGGGCGAGACTCTGTGACCGAGGAAATCGATGGCCGAGGTTCCAAAGACGCACTTAGCAGGATGAACTTTCATGTTGTTGTTCTGCAGGCGTTGGAGAAGGAGTTGTAGGTGGTGGCGGTGCTCGGCAGGCGTCGAAGATGCGACGAGGATGTCGTCAATGTAGACGGTGACAAAATCGAGGTCGCGAAGCATATGGTCCATGAACCTCTGGAAAGTCTGTGCTGCATTGCGTAAGCCAAAACTCATGAAAGTGTACTCGAAGAGTCCGAACGGAGTGGTGATGGCTGTCTTCTGGGTATCTGCCGGTGCTACTGGGATCTGGTGGAAGGCACGCTCCAAGTCGATCTTCGAGAAGATAGTCTTGCCATGAAGTTTGTGGTGAAAGTCCTGGACATGCGGAATAGGGTACCTGTCAGGTTTGGTGACGAGATTCAGGGCTCTGTAGTCGCCACACACCCTCCACTCGCCGGGTGTTCGCTTAGGAACCATGTGAAGAGGCGATGCCCAGGGACTCCTTGAAGGGCGAATGATGCCGTCTTGCAGTAGTTTGTTGAATTCTACTTTGGCTGTGTACAGGAGCTCAGGGCGCAGGCGGCGAGGGCGTGAAAAGACTGGTGGTCCTTTGGTTTCGATGTGGTGGAAAATTCCCGATGTAGGTGGTGGGGGTAGGGAGACTCGGGGTGAGAAAAGCTCCTTGAATTCGTCGAGCAGGGAGGAGAACTCGTTGGAAGGCGCAAGACAGGTGATAGTGTCGGTGTGTCTGGCACGAGAACCCTGGATCTTGCGTGCTGTAGGCTCATGGATGAGGCATAGATGACTTGGTTTGACGCCGAGCTTGTGGAAGGTGAGGAAGTCGAAACCAAGGATGGGTTGAGACACGTCTGCTATCACGAATAACCAACGCAGAGTCTTGGGCAGACCGAGGTCTAAGGCGAGGGTGCGTACGCCGTAGGAGGCGATGGAGGTACCGTTGGCAGCGAACAGGTCATACGAGGGTTGCTTTGACTTGTCTCGTAGTGAGGGAGGGATGAGGCTGACCAATGAACCGGTGTCGATGAGGAACTTCTTGCCGGAGGTGCGGTCGGTGACGCGCAGTAATGAGACGCCTGGAGGGACGGAGGCTGAGGCGTCTACCAGCCTCCGGTGTTGCCGTTTCCCGAATAGGTGCAATAGGGCTCACAGTTTCGAGCATTGCGGCCGAAAGTCTGGTGATACCAGCAGAGGGTAAATTTGTTGTGCTGGGGGTTGGCTGCTGTGTGTCGGAACTTGTAGGGCGTAGTGTGTGAGTCAGGAACCGGCGCAGCAGCGGGTATGGAGGAGCAGAACTGCTCAATGGTGTCCATCCTGCGGTTCAAAATTTGCAACAGGTCCTTGATGTCTTGTGAGGTATTGCTCGGCTGAGGGGTGTTGACCCGGCTTACAAGTTCGATGGTAGGTACTGGTGTGACCGTGGCGGCAAGGGGTGCAGCAGCGCACTCGTTAAAAATTCTATCTGCCGCGGTTGCATATAGTTCCGGTGTCGTAGAGTAATCTACTGCGGACAGGATGGTGCGTACTTCTGTGGGTAGCTTTTGTGCGTGAAGCTGGCGCAGGATAGAGTCGGGGAGTCTGTCTGTGTGACGGGAGTTCAGCCGACACATCTCCTCCCAGAGACGTCCCGGGGTTGAGTTCCCGAGGGAGGTAGAGGATAGATCTTGCAGGAGATTGGGGCTGGTCTGTTGATAACACGTCTTCAAGGCAGCCCGCAGGGTAGCGAATTTGTTGTCATCTGGAGGGTTGGAAATGGTTTGTGAGACCCGCGTGGCCACTTCCGTGGGCAAGGCACAGAGCAGGGCGCAATACTTTTGCTCGTCGGTCGCTCGTGAGCCGGCGAGGGCTGCTTCCACATGGTCTAGCCAGTCCTCGACGTTGTGGTTGAAAGTCGGCAGAGAGATCCGTCCGTCCTCCATCCTGTGTGAGTGCTTATCTCCAGGAGTCACCATTGTAGGGGTATCGAAATATTAATGTTGTCTAGCACTCAGGATGGAAGGAAACTCTAATGTGGTTTTCTTGTATAATATAAGTTATATGATAGACAGTCTGGTGCTGGAGGTGCCGTGTGGTGAGGAGCTGCTCAGTAGAGACGTTCAGTGAGTAGCGTGTTGAAGGAGGTAGATGTGCAGGAGCTTCGTTAGAGAAGATGTTGCCTGTTGCTGGCCTCCTGGTTGAATGAATGCTGACAGCGTGGAGCTTGCTGGAGGAGGTGTTGCTTGTTCAGGAAGATGGGCAGAATGAATCTCAATGGGGAGACAGAGCTTATATACCCAGCAGCAGCCGCCAGTCCTCTATGAATCATGTTGGGAAAACCCAGAAAGTCGCCTGTGAGTAGTTTCGTTGCTAGGCTACCGTACCATCTGGTGTCAGCTCTCGCTTGGTTGCTAGGGTACGGCAGCGCGTCGGAATGCGATACGCAGTTGTAGGGGAGACGTCCACTACAGGTTCATGCCCAGTACTGCCAACAGTGTGTAACAGAGACGTGGCCGATCACCCAAGCGGCTAACGAGCCGATCAGTGGCGAAGAGAATAAAAGTAAAGGTAAAACGCAAGATGTATCTTAAATATGTATGTACAGTTACCTGTTGGTGCAACTGTTACGACGAAAGAGAAACCAGACGAAATCTGACGGGATGACAAGAAAACATTTAAAGAAAGTGGACAGAAGAAAGTTGATGAGAGAAAATTATGGTTATCCAACATGTCTCCTATTGTGTATGTTCAGAAAACTATTAAAATTAAATCCCTTTACTTTCCCTTATATACTGTATGTATACGTAAATTACACTCAATATAATACAAATGAAATAATTTGAAAATACACAGACAGCTCTATGCTCACATGCAACCTCTGTATAACATCAATTAAAGCATAAACAATAATGTGGAGTTTGGAGTGGGTGTTACCTTCCTGTCCGTGGCAACAATGTTTCATTATACGCAAAGTGACAACAGGATACGATTATGAAATTACTGTGATACGAAGGTTATATGGGTGGTTTAAAATAGCTTCCTGCACATAATTTAGATTTCAGAACAAACTAATCAGACTATTGGTTGACTAAGATGAGATATTAAACTTATATTCAGTATGCATAACGATTTTTAATATAAGTTATTTTTGATTCGCTTTAATGTAAGTACTGAGTGAATCCCCGGCAAGTTGCTTTGCATCACTCGTCTTTATATACGACTGGCGGATTGCGTTTCCGGGTAGTGATTACCCAGTGCGGTTGGCGAGTTGGCCGGTTTTCTAAGGTCATTCCTTGATACTGGGTTTTACAGTTCGTTAAATGCTGCGTTACTCCCTTTAAAAATTGCATAATAATAAAAACAAATGAGTGTTTAATATGGGAAATGATATTAAAATGAGAGCTGCATCAGTTACGCATGGAATCGTGTAAAGGAAGAGAACTAGCATAAGGAATTCAGTGCTCGGGAGTTAACAGTGCATAGGGTATAATAAGGTGGCTCGTAAAATGTATGGATAACGGGGATAAAACACCCTCTGGGCTGGAAATCAGTAATTATCAGTCCAATTTTGTAGCGATTAGATTAAAATTTATGCTCAAAATGACTAAATAATTAGTCTAGCCTCAAATCTGCCAGATATTCGAAAACAAATTTTGGCGCCATCCTCAGTGTGACTTAATTAATCGCGAGCTTCCTTTGATTTGATCGATTGCAAGTTTGGAGCGAAAAGAATGAAGTTTCCGATGGTTCTCTTATTAGACGGAACAGACAGACAGACAGGCGGACGGACGGACGGACGGACGGAAGGAGAGGGAGAGAGAGAGGAAGAGAAACAATAAAGTCGCCATACAACTCCACTTAAGTGGTCAGTAAAGACAAGAAAACAAATG
Source organism: Homarus americanus (assembly GCF_018991925.1). Taxonomy (NCBI): domain Eukaryota; kingdom Metazoa; phylum Arthropoda; class Malacostraca; order Decapoda; family Nephropidae; genus Homarus; species Homarus americanus. Next base: position 5,260,137 of record NW_024720773.1, on the reverse strand, counting down.
AAGACATACATCAAACTTCCATATAACGGACTTTTCTCTACGGATAACAAAAAAGGTATAAGGATAGTCTTAAGACAAACCTGAAAAAGTGCCAAATCGACCCCCCCCCCCCTTTACCTGGGAGACGATTACTCCACACCGTAACCCTTGGAGGAGCACCACACGAGAAGGTGTCAGTACTTTCGAGTTAGCCCGACTGTATTCCAAGGAAGACGAGCGCAAACGCCGAAAAGACGCTGTCGCCGCCCCTCCCGCACTAGATATAGCCCTCCACATGTTCAAATCTGTGAACGACTTTGCCGGTCCCGTATCAGCCTATCGAGTCCCCTCAGAGCTCACCAACGAAGGTGACATCCTTAATAACTCATATCAATGTATTATAGCTGAATGATCGTCATACTCGATTCCAAGTGACAGCAAAGTAGAAGTAGTAGTGTGCGTGTAGTCCGGTCCATGTTGTCGCCTCACCAATTACTCGACGTACCAAAACTATATTATCTTCCATTATACTGTTCTTTCAACTATACACGGTGATGTTCTCATAACAAAGTTGAATGGTATAGTTATGTGGCATGAAGTGGATCCTAAATGGAGTTTGTTGATGATGGTGTCATTAAGTAGTGTTTGGCGACATTACATAACATTTCCCATTTTTCCTGTATTTTTACTTTTAATTTCCCCCTTTTCTGTAATTTTATTTTTAATTTCTTCTTTTGTATGTTTATCTACTTTAAATTTCCCCTTCTTAATATACTTACTATTTGACTGGACAATACTCTACTCATAAATAAAAACTTTTGAGTATTATCGCCCATCTGTCATACTAACCTGTAACCTTGACTTAGCACGTTTTATTCACACACGAATTATTGTGTTAGAGCTCCAGTCCAACTGAGTTCACTTTCCCTCCTGCAATAGACCCGCCTGGACGCACCACTCACACACGCCGACTCTCAAAAGCTCTGGTAACCATTTGAGCTCATATCTGATACAGTATTCAGGTTTATCACTTTCGGCAAGTATATACGCGTGAAGTGAGTATGTATTTTATAATGTAGATAGAGTATGTGTCAGTCTATTTTATAGTGTCAGAGTATAGCTTAAAACAGGTCTCGCAAATAATATATCAGAAACTTATGTGAATTTGATTACCAAGTTGACATTCCCGATAATGTTACTTTTCCATGTATTTTCGTGCATCATATATAAAAAAATCTAATTGATGTTTTGTTACAGAATAACAGCTGATCGACGTCCAACAAGGCGATGAATCGAGCAATCTTTCTGCCGCTACTTCTGTTAGCGTTGGCCGATTGCAGTGTTTCTCTGGGTATGTTTATTTTTAAGTCTATCCAAAAAAAACACATGAAAGGTGATTGTAGGTATCCAAGCTGATGATCGTCCCTTCCCTTAGAGGTACAGTACAGTGTCAGCCACGAGGGACGGTCAAAAAGAAGGACCTGTACCCCATTATTAGACAAGATTAAAACATTCTTCCTTGTCACATATCAATCCCTCACGTCCTCCTCCCCTTCTCTGCATTCAAAGATAATTATGTCTCCTTACGTTCTTTCTTCTACCACTCGTGTCATGGTCAATACTCCAGTCTATCACACCCCACCCCCTTCCCCTGGCTTCACGTCTCAACACACATTCATTATCTCGTCAACTCTTCTCCTCGCAAGTTCTGTTCTATTTAGTTGAACTATTATCATCCGTCACTATCATCCCTTGTACTGTATTTCTCGTTCCTGTAGCTCCCTCTCACGTCCATTGACAAAAAAAATACTACTGTATCTTGACACTGTTTTAACAGGGTCTTGTAATAGTTGTTTAAGAGTTCAAGCAATCATTTCATCAATAATCTATAAAGTACTCAAAATGTAACAGCAGTTCTTTGCAGCTTACGGCATGAGTTCACTAAAGTCAACACATTAAAGTTTTTGTCAGAAATGTTTGTTTGCGATCGAAATGTTGTGACAGATGAACTCTCAAAATGTCGGACTTATAAACAATATACCACTAAAGTCCTATGTAATTGATCCCTTATTTCTCTTACAAATTTTACAGGAAACGATAATGTGTGTCCTCGGAAGGTGGCCGCCCCCTGTCACCAACTGACGGGGAACACTCCAGTGGGCTGCTACGACATTACATACACAGGTAAGTAACATCTCTGCCAGGTAAAACACACACCTGTGGAGCACTACAGCAACTCTACACTTTGGAGATCCCATTTAAGATATACTCACTGACTCACTTTATGGTAGAACAACCTTACTAATTCACTATAATAACAACCTTACTCACTATAACAACCTTAGTCACTATAACAACCTTAGTCACTATAACAAGTCACTATAACAACCTTACTCACTATAACAACCTTACATCAGAAAGTAGGAACATACAGTAAGAATGGAGGAAGCCGCAGAGGGCTTATTGGCCCCTAATAGGCAATCCCGTTTACACCCAACCCCTATCACTCATATATCCATCCAACCTATGTTTGAAACTATCTAGCGTGTTCGAGTTAATGATGATGTTTGGTAACTTGTTCCACTCGTCCACTACTCTGTTTTCAAACCAGTGTTTACCTATCTTGCGCCTGAATCTAAATTTGTCTAATTTAAAACAATTGCTTTAATCTGTCTCTATACTCAAGGTTGTTAATGCCCGGGATTAGGCTTGTTATCCTCCTCTGAATGCTTTCTAGGGATTTTATATCCATTCTGTAGTACGGTGACCAGAATTGAACTGCGTAATCCGAGTGGGGTCTCACAAGTGCAAGATATAGTTTTAGGATGACCTCGCTAGTCTTGTTGCTAACACTCCTTTGTATGAACCCAAGTACTTAGTTAGCCTTGTTTCGAGCAAATACACATTGTTGTCTTGGTTTAAGATTCCTACTTATCATTACTTCTAAATCTTTCTCACAGTCGAATTTCTCAATAACATCGTTGTTCATCTGATATCCGGTTTCTCTGTTTACATCTCCTAGGCTAAATACATTACATTTTCCACATCAATTTTCACCTGCCATTTTTCAGACCATGTGAAAATTTTTTTTTAGATCTTCCTGTAGTTTTGCAGCGTCCTAATCAGATTCAATTACATGCCCTATTTTAGTGTCGTCAGCAAATTCACTTATGTTGCTGTCTACGCCTATATCTATGTCGTTTATGTATATAATAACTAGTAATGGTACTCCCTTAGTGACGTTACCTCAGATGCATGTGCCTCCAATTTACGTATTGACTTTTCGTGGGGGCAGCTATTGAAATCGGGGTAAACCACACCATAATCGTGTCCGTCGTCCACTGATTCAAAAACAGTTGAAAAGAATGATAATAATAGATTTGTCAGACATGAACGCCCACTTGTGAGACCATGTTGGGAATCATTGATCAATTTGTGTTTCTCGAGATGATTTCGAATTGAGTTTGAAATTATTGCTTCCATTAATTTGCCTACGATTGATGTTAAACTGATTGGATGGTAGTTAGAGGACCGTGATCTATCTCCCTTCTTGAAAATCAGCATCACATTCGCTATCCTCCAATATTCTGGTACTACACCGGTTTTTAATGGCATGTTAAAAAAATTTGCTAAGGGCATACTAAGCTCTTCCTTACATTCCTTTTATACTCTGGCATATATCTCATCGGGACCTGGTGACTTATTAGGCTTTAGTTTATCTATTTGTTTACTAACATCGTTACTAGTCACTACTATCTCGCTTAATCTATTTCTTCACTATCTCTGTATATAGCCAGGGCCCGTGTATCATGTTTAAATTTTCGGTGGTGAAAACTGATGAAAAATATTTGTTCAAATTATTGCTCATTTCTCCGTCGTTGTCAGTTAGCTCGCCGGTATCTGACTGTATTGGTTCAATCTTTTCTCGTGTTTTAGTTTGATACATTTGGAAGAATCCCTTGAGGTTTGACTTCGCCTCTCTTACTAACTCCAGTTCATTATTCCTGTTTGCTTTTCTTATCTCGGTATTAACCCTACGGGCAATACTTTATAATAATCTCGGAGGTAACTTCACCATGATTGATTCTCCTACCTCTCGCCTTCCTTTGTCCAATAATATTCTTTAAATTATTTATCCATTTGGGGTCATTTTTAATAGATTTTAGTTCTCTGTGTAATATATTCTGAAGCTGTGCATTAAGTAACTCGTTATTTAAATTATGGAACTCGTCAAGGTCATTGTTATATATTACAATAAATTACTTAATTTTGCCATGGCTCGTCTCCTTTTCATTGTTTACGTATCAGTTTACGTGTGTTTGTCAGAACCGAATATGACTGTACTTGGTGCGGGACGAGGCAACCCTGAGAGAGGATTCTACACCTATACAGAGACCAGCACCTCGAACTGGAACACTCTCAACGTTGAAGATCTCCAGTCGTTTGTCCAGCAAGGCTACACGCTTATATTTAGGTACCTCTCTCTCTCTCTCTCTTGATGGGACACAGCCCTGGCCAGACCTCACATTACCCACTCTAGACTGACACACAACCACATAATGACCCAGGAGCCCCAGCTAGTGTGTGTGTGTGAAGACTGTCTGGTCCCCTTGTTGCTCGGGTGTCCTAGTCTGGAGTACCTTAGGATGCAGGGATCAAGGAGGGGATGGTTATTACCGCCTAGCCTTGGTTCCTGGAGCAGTTGTCTTATTTCCTGTTAGTGGAGTTCTTAATGTTTGATCGAGGAGGCAGACCTACACAGGTTGATGTGTAATCTTTTTAAGCATAGTTTGACTTAGTTTTAAATATTATAGATATTTTATCGACGATTATGTTGTGTTATTTTATATAGATTACTATGGTATCAGGTGACAAGAACTGTTACACCAAATGTACTCTCTCTCTCTCTCTCTCACTCTCTCTCTGGTGGCTATACCATCTACATCATTTTTCAGATATGTGATACTGGACACCTTCGTTAACAGCAATATTTCCGACGACATCCTGCTGAAGATCGGAGAGGATTTTGACACCTTGAGGGAGGCTGGGATGAAGGTAGGGCAAGGCACTTTACGGCCCTCAAATGCGTTACCGATCAAAAAGAAGTTAAAACTGGTCTGGATTTAACCTATAACTATGGTGTAAGAGTGCTGGTGGATATCCCATACCCAATTATATCTTCATCAAAACATTTTTCCTCTTCATATAATTATGCCAGCAAAAGAAATCTTGATAACTGTTGTGGAAGCTTACCGAGGCTTTTGTTACAGGTGGTGTTGAGGCTCTGTTACTCCATCAGCGAGTCTATTAAAAGTGATGCCAAGCTTAACCAGTTGCTCTCTCATCTGAACCAGCTGACACCCATCCTGGACGTGAGCAATTCAATAAGTTCCTCTCTTACTGCTTGATACCTTACCGAACCCAAATACACCTCTTGTGAACAGCTTATCAGTAAAAAACATTATATCCCATAAACCTTCAGATTATTAAAAATTTTCTCCACACAGTAGAATTCACAGATATTAAAAGCTTAATATATCCAGACCTGACACATCAATATAACTTTGGGTGTTTTATTAATATCTTTTGGGTCTTTAATATATCATGTAACTCACAGTCGTATAATATTTTCAAGCAGAGTTGACTTTGGTTTGGCATGAAGAATGAACTTGCTAACTTTTATGTATTGGTGTGGCAGGAACATGCTGGGGTGATAGCAGTGGTGCAGGCTGGTTTTATCGGGGTGTGGGGGGAGTGGTACTACACCGAAAACTACGGTGACGAAGGAGTCATCTCTCAAGCCAACTGGATGGATCGTGGCACTGTGCTCTCCCAGCTAATGAACGCTATCCCGGCCTCCAGGTGTTGCATTTACATTTGTCGTAAGAAAGATTATAAACGTTAAAATCTCTCAATAGCGGCCATAATAATGACATTACTAACAAAAAAAAGTAAACATAGTCCTATAAACCATACCTGTTTATTTATCGATGTAATTGTACTTGACGAAACTTAATAGATTGGACAAGGTGGGCGCTACCCTCTGTCACGTCGTCAGCCCTCACAATAAAAATTGAGTAACCCTGAAGTACTAGTTTGCTCTATGTGTAACTGTGTGTCTCTATGCCTTATGCTTGTACAAACTCCGGTGTCACCCCACAGGCACATCCAGTTACGGACGCCTAAGTACAAGAAAGTGCTCCTGAACAGAACCTCCCCCATCACCAAGAACGAAGCCTACCACGACACAATGGTCAGTCATCCTGGATACTGTAGATATTCAGTAAAATCGCCATACAAGTTTCCATTAATTATTCCTGTATTTACACAATGTAGGTATACAGTATGCATAGATTATAGAGGTATACAAACAATGTACAGTTATAAAAAAAATCGGCAGGTAAGGAGAGAAGGAAGGAGGGTGGGTGTGTAGGTAAGACTTGGAAACGCCTCCTCAAACATTTAACTTTTTACGGCATTATTGTGGTTGTTTGGTGTATTGAGTTATTTACAATACATCATTAGTGCAAGCTGTGCATGTCATGTCGCCAACTACTCCCTCTCTCCCTCCGCCTCTGTACCTAGACAGTACAGACAACAAACAGTGGTATAAAGTAAGTCAATTCGATCAAGGAAAACGTAAAAAAAACAAAAAAAAAATCTAAAGTTTATTTCTAGTGGCGTCCTTTACTTACCAGTTACCAAGACACAACAAACCCGGCCAGTGTTCAAAACCTCAGACAAATTGAATCCCTACAATGAGGTGAACCTACGATGATCCCCCACACACACGTCCCTCCTGTATTTCTGAGCTAATGACAAATCCTTCCCCAGACTACAAACTTCTCTAATATTATGATCTAACTAACTTCTTGGTATACAGAGCAGTAAACACTACCTTCTCCTCCAGACACCTGCTTTTGTAATCGGACAGAACCCTCCCTCCCTCCACCCAGTGTTGTGAGTTTAGTTAACCCTCCCTCCGGTTGGTGCTAGGGACCAAGTGGGGCTTCCAGCTGTATTTGCCTTGGAAACATATATCTAAGGGTTGATTTTCTTGTGATATTAGCCCCTTTTTGCACTCGACCGGAGAATTTAGTTAACAAAGTTGATGTTTTTTTTTTCAGGTAGCGAGGTTGGGAATCCACAACGACTGCTTCCTGGCGTCGGACACTGACTACGGCACCTACGAGAACATAGCGGTAGACTATCCCTTCCTACAGGAGGAGACCAAATACCTTCCTATGGGTGGCGAGACTTGCAACTACAACCCCCCCAGGTCAGTCTAACGCTTGACCTGTTGCAACTGCTCTCCCAGGTCAGTCTTACAATGTGAAATCAATAAGGGCAGCTGCGGTTTCCTCCATTCTTATGACCTGTTGCCTCCCTCCTCCAGGTCAGTCTTACCACCTATAGATAGAGAGATATTTTTTCAGCTAAATTGTCATATAACTTCACATTGATTCTGGTAACTGATAAACCTCACCCTCACCCTACCCTCACCCATACCTTCACCCTCACCCATACCTTCACCCTCACCTTCACCTACCCCTACCTTCACCCTCACCCTTACCTTCACCCTCACCCATACCTTCATCACCCATACACCTACCCTTACCTTCACCTCACCCTTACCTTCACCCTCACCCATACCTTCATCCTCACCTACCCTTACCTTCACCTTCACCTACCCTCACTCACACCTTCACCTTCCCTCACTCACACCATCACCTTCACCCATACCCTCACCCACACCTTCACCTTCACCCATACCCTCACCCTCACCTTCCCTCACTCACACCCTCACCTACCCTCACTCACCTTCACCTACCCTCACCCTCAGGTCAGACTGTCCCACGGCCTTGAAGGAGTTGAGAGAGCTGCACTTCACCTACCTCAACAACGGGTACCATGAAGGTGTTCTCAACAGCTGGAAGACACAGAGCTGCTACAACGAGGTACAGTTTAGTTATGGTGTGTGTTGGGGGTGGGGGGGTGGGTGGGTGGTGTGGTGGTGTGTGTGGTGTGTGGTGGTGGTGGTGGTGTGTGTGTGGTGGTGTGGTGGTGGTGTGTGGTGGGTGGGTGGTGGTGTGGTGGTGGTGTGCGGTGTGGGTGGTGGTGTGGTGTGGACTGAGAGTATATACTGTGTCACAAAATAAAGCAACAACTAAGGCAACGAGTCACTTCACTACACTACATAAAGCTCCTTACTTAATAACATAAGAACATAAGAAAATAAGGAGTCTACAATAGGCCGGTTGGCCTGTGCATGGCAGCTCCTGTCGAGAGTTACTACCACTCTCTATCATCCATGAATCTATCTAGCCTCCTTTTGAAACTTTCCAGCGTTCCAGCACTTACTACAAAGTTGCTAAGCTTATTCCACTCGTCCACCACCCTATTTGTGAACCAGTTCCTTCCTATCTCCCTCCTAACCTAAACTTATCCAACTTAAATCCGTTGCTCCGACTCCTATGCTGCTCGGATATTATAAGAACTTTATCCATATCCCCTTTATTGATTCCTTTCACCCACTTGAATACTTCTATCATATCTCCCCGCACTCTTCGTCTCTCTAGGGAATCCAAGTTTAGTTTCTTTAACCTATCCTGATATGGAAGGTTTCTAAGTCCCGGAATCATTTTCGTCATTCTTCGCTGCACCGACTCTAGTGAATTGATATCCATTCTATAATAAGGGCACCAGAACTGAACGGCATAATCGAGGTGCGGCCTGACTAGCGCAAGATATAGTTGCAATAAGACCTCTGCACTCTTATTGCTTACACTTCTAGATATAAAACCTAATACTCTGTTTGCCTTGTTTCGAACATTAACGCACTGTTTTCTAGGCCGTAGGTCCGGGCTTACAAGTACCCCTAAGTCTTTTTCACAAGTCGACCTCTCTAGGTTGAAGTTGTTAAGGCTGTATACATTGACAGTATTTGTTCTTCCAATATTAAGTACGCTGCACTTGCTGGTGTTGAATTTCATTTGCCATTTTTCTGACCACTCCTGCAGTTTATTTAAATCCTCCTGTAGTGCATTTGCATCCTATCCAGAATTGACATGTATGGGTGAAAAAAGTACTCGAGCATTTTTTTATTTTAGAAGAGGATTGTTTTTCTTTATCATTTCCCCCACCAAGGACACAGAATACAGAAGTTTCTAGAACAAGTCTTTCATACTATCAAGCTTTTTTCTTTTCTCTTTTTAGGATCACCTGAAGATTAGGTGCCCCAGCTGATTTCACCTTACTGCTGTAAAACACTATGTTGCATGGCTAGTAAGATCAACTTCTATGAGATCACTGGGAGGATCAAGACAGACACAGAGTTAAGACATGAGACGGTATAACGCGATAAACACACTGTGCAGGAATGCAACCTCACCTTAGTACACTCAGCTTAAGACTCGGGGATTCGGTCCTCTATTCTGGCCAGTTTTGCAAGTACTGCTTATTTAGGGCGTTTGTGATAGTAAGCAAGTGTAAAGTTACACCAGGGACATCGCAAGATTGTAACGAGGAGTGTATTAACCGTTGTATAATAAGCTGGGGTGTTTAATCTTCATGTGATCTTTTTTCCTTACAACTATTATCTTGTCAGTCAAAGTCTGGTGTCAACAGGTCTGGTCAAGCCTTGGCTACCGTTTCGTGGCCAAGTGGGCGAGGTTCCCCCGACGGGTGTCACGAGGAGGGAAGGTGAACGTTGGCATGCAGATCATTAACTTGGGATGGGCAGCCCCAATCAACTACAGGACAGCTGAGGTGAGTACAGGTGACCGAGGTAAACTGATCAAGTGTCGTGTTATTCTCAGCACCAACACCCCTCCCTACCTCCTCTCTGTAACTGTACCCTGTTGGTGCAAGTTTATCGGCCACATCTTCTAGTTCAGTTTGTTCATCGTCACACATACAGGTAGATTAAGTTGATGAAGAAATCTTCTAGAAGCTAACTAATCTGTTTACTTTCTTGAATGTCGCGAGTGTTAAATATCAGCTTACGTCAAATGTCGATCACTGAGACGCACTGGGAAGGTCTTGTTGTTAACTTGGAGACACACATGGCAACAGGTCTGTGAAGTGGCCGACTTTGACCATTTATCATAGACAGGGAGATGTAGTGGTAATTAAGTCTATCTCTGTAAGGAATATACTTAGTTTATCTCCCTTTTAAGGATTTCTTTCCTTACTTATTAGTGATTATGTAGTGTTCAATTTAACTCTCAATCTCACAATAAACATTTGTAGATTCGTCGCTTGGCGCACATCAAAGCACTTTGGATGTGACCAGGTCAACACAATAAAAAATATTGGACTGGAATTTCAGATTTATACGTTAATTTTGCCCAAGTGAGAAATGATGTAAAGGCTGTATCCAAAATGACGTCGAAATTACCTTAAGCCTCGACTATCACTGAAGACTGTCATTCATTGAAATAATGTAAAAAATTAACGTTATGAAGAAGTCAGAAATTCATTTGTCCTTCATCGTGGTCCCATTTGTTGTGCTTCAGCTGGTGCTCCATCACCCGACCTCTGGAGCCACCTACTACACGTGTGGTTCAACTGGTGTGGACCTGAGGACTTGGCTGCCCGGCACCCATTCCCTCCAACTCTCCATGACTGTGCCTAAGAAAGCTCCTCGAGGCCGGTACCAGGTGGGTCCTGCCTACTATTGGCTCTCTCGTTAATAAGAATAGTATTACAGTATTATTATTTGTATCCGTTCTACTGCTAGGGTGCTCTTTAGCCTCCGTAAATTGCAACCTCTGTCATTGTCAGTCATAGCTATAGATTTTTAACATTGTTATGACGAGATGAGCTGAACTGGGGCGTGGGGCAGTGCTCTAGGGTCTCTCCTTAAATTGTATAACCTGTCACTGATGACTTCATGCATAAACATAAACTACTACAACTTTGCTGTTACTCGGAATCGAGTAAGACGATCATCCAGCTATGAAATCATGATATGAATTATTTAAGATGTCACCTTCGTTGGTGAACTCTGAGGTGACTCGAGAGGCCGATACGGGACCGGCAGGGCCGTCCACAGATGTTGCACGTGTGGAGGGCTACATCTAGTGCAGGAGGGGCGGTGGCAGCATCTTTCTGAGCACTGGCGCTTGTCTGCCTCGGTATGCAGTCGGGCAAACTCGAAACATAAGAACATAAGAATGAAAGACACTGCTGTGGGCCTATTGACCCATACTAGTCAGTCCCGTTTATACCCAACCCCTATCACTCATACATCCGTCCAACCTATATATGAAACTACCCAGCGCATTAGAGTTAATGATGATGTTTGGTAACTTGTCCCACTCCTTCACTACTCTATTTCTAAACCAATGTTTACCCATCTTGCGCCTAAATCTAAATTTGCCTAATTTAAAACCATTGCTACGAGGTCGCTTCTGGTTGGATAGTTTAAGTACTTTTGTTAAATCACATTTGTTCAACCCTGACTTCCATTTATACACCTCGATCATATCGCCCCTCACTCTACGTCTCTCGAGGGAGTGTAGATTAAGATGCTTTAACCTGTGACCCATGTTTCGCTGTCATACATCAGGGTGGGGAGGACCACTGATTGATAAACATGCAGCTTTCTAGATAATTTAAACTCCTTACAGCTGAACACATGGGTGTGGAGTCTGCCAAAGTCTTTAGATACACATCTGATCCGATGTTTAATCACTTCATCCATGTCTGCTGATAACTACCGGTAGCATGGAGGGCATAGCGTATAACTTAACTCCAGTCAACCTTAATTTCAACACCCCATTACTGTCACCCTTCTTGGAATCAGCCCACATGCCAAGTAGTAAATTTGAGAGAAAAGCAGGTGAATACGCTTTGTAATGTCTATTAGAATCACGTGAAGATTAGTCACCCAAGATTGTTTCACTTTAAAATTAATCACCCTAACGTTAACCAAACCAATCATAATCAATCCTAACTCAAACCCCCTAAAGTAGAATTAGGGTGTTTAATCCCCAAGTGAAATAAGCTGGGATGCCCTAGGTTAATCTAGTATCAACAGCATCCTTCTCTCCTTCAAGCTCTTAAGATAATCATCGTCAGGCATGGGGCTGAAACCGACTTCGGTTTCTGAAATGATCGCTGATTTTTTTAGTCACACAATGAGCTGCCAAGAAAGCCGAGGTACGTGCTACAATCTAAGTGGCGTCACATCTGATTCCTCCTATTTCTATTGGTCTGTTCTCACAATGACCTGACCTGAACCTCGGACAAGTACCACCTCTGCCTCCTCAGCTCCAGGTGCTATTTGTTGACCAACAGCATTTTGAAAACCTTAAGATGACTCGGTACAATGCTCCTCTGTGATTTGTGACTTTAAATTAGTATGTTTTTATGTTATCATGTATATTTAGAAGATAAAATGTTAATATAAACAACCTTTTTCAGTCTATAGGGTGAGTCCAAACTTACCCCAAGGACAATCAGTTTAAAATAAAGTCAGTTTATCTCGAAGCCTCGCTGCAACTTATGTATTTCCATCAACATATTATATAAGTATTGGCTTCATGACTTTTTAAACGACCAGCTTTGGCTTCAGCCCCTGTGTGATCATCGTCTCTTTACAGGTGTTGCTCAGACTGCCTGACGGAGACTCTCGGCTGAAGGATCTGGACGTGTACAACATTGTCATAGAGAACTTGGTTGACTCTAATAATGCTGCCCGTCGCCTCAACTTGATTGGTTACACTGAGGTTGAGAATTAAAGACAGTTTTATGACCTGGCTGGGTGTGTTCATCAGTTCACCCGTTTGCTCGTGTGTCCATCCGTCAACAATTTGGTTTCCAGAATACAATGTGAGAGTACCGGTAAACACACTTTCCCGAAGAAGAGGAAAGTCGCCAATGATACTAGGCTCCAGATATCTGGCTTCCGAGCTATAACATGAGCAAAAGTTAACATAATATGGTTAAGGTTCTTCGTCCTTAAGACAATTGTTGCAGAGACTCAAATTTGGTGTCTGAACTGTAACACGAGTTTCTATGAACCGATGAACGTAAGTCCCTCACCCCTAACAAGAGCTTCCCTTTTAAACTGTAGTCACTGAGTCAAACATAAACATCATCGTTGTTATTACTACACTTTTGGTTCCAAACTAAAATGAATGGCTATGTTACCAACCATGGTCCCTTGCTCCATCACTTGTATGCACTGGTACACAAGACTGGACGCATTATGTGCAGTTATTAGGTATTGTTTTACAGAAACCTTCACTCCGTTTTACCACTTCACTGTGACTATTTAACCTCAAGAAGCAATATTGGTATAATCTTAAAAGCTTATAACCTATAATTAAATGATCCGGTAAATAATGTAATCAATGTGAGGAGAAATGCCATAATGTTTGGAAACTATGAGCAGTTAGTTGGAATTCTGATCACATAAAGAAGATAAAGTAATTACTGTATAGTAATGTCACACAAAATGTCTGTTACTGAGCATCTAGGGCTTTTGAGTGTATTACTTTAGCTGTACTTTTTGTACAAGGTGACCTTACAGTAGGCTGATTACATTCCCATGCTTAATTAATCGAGTTTTTAGTAGTTTTTAGATCCGCACTCATACCTACGGCACCACCTAAATAAATGATTTGAAGTTCACTATACTGTAATAGAATTTAAATAGTTTGTACTGTTCAATTGATTTTAGCAATATATAAAGCTCATATAAAAATTTAATAAAGTCTTTTCTTATATCCTAAAACATTAATGAAGTTCGTTTTAATTCACCCAAGACTTCGAAACGCTTGTAGTGGACGTCTCCCCTATAAACTCCGTATTGCATTCCAATGTGCCGCCTTCCCTAGCAACCAACCAGATGTTACCGTATCTTAGCAACGAAACTAGTCACCGGCGACTTCTCGGGTTTTCCCACCATGACTCATAGCGGCTGCTGCGGGGTATATAAGCTCTGTCTCTCCATTGAGACTCATTCTGACCATTCTTCTTGAACAAGCAACACCTCCTCCTCCGCCGCTGCCTGGCTGCCCCTCGCATCTCCTCGCCTGCCTGGCGACCCACCAGCTGTCCTTCCCTGAGCTTCCTCACCAACCAACTCTCATTCTGCCCATTTTCCTGAACAAGCAACACCTCCTCCAGCAAGCTCCACGCTGTTAACATTTCATTCAACCAGGAGGCCAGCAACAGGCAACATCTTCTCTAACGAAGCTCCTGCACATCTACCTCCTTCAACAAGCTACTCACCGCACGTCTCTACCAAGCAGCCCCTCACCACACAGCACCTCCAGCACCAGACTGTCTATCATATAACTTATATATTATACAAGAAAACCACATTAGAGTTTCCTTCCATCCTGAGTGCTAGACAACTTTAATAATTCGATACCCCTACAATGGTGACTCCCGGAGATAAGCACTCACACAGGATGGAGGAGACACTGATCACGCTCCTAGTCTTCAAGCAGACACCAGCTCCTCTTCCTGCCTCACGCACCACATTCTGACAACCCCAGCACACCCGTCATGCCTCAGACGCCGACCCCGGCCCAGCAATAACCCCTGACGCGGCCTCTGTTCCTGAATCCCGACCCCCACAAACCCTCTTTTCTCCCTCAGGTACTCCCTGCTAATGTCCTGCACCCTGCTGCTGTCGTGGACCCAGCTGCTGTCACGAGCCCTAATCCGCTTCTGCTGACCCAGCCCCTGCTCCTGATCCAGGCCCACACACACCCCCAGCAGGCGCATCTGACGACCCTGTACTTGTCGTGAGGGAAGCACAACATTCATCGCCTCCACACACCCTTTTTCTCCCTTCTCCCACAGATCGTGTGTATCTAGACAGTTGTATTTCAGCGATCGGCTCATCACGCCATCGCCGTTGTCTCACATGAGGCATGCACCGCCCGGTCTTCCTCACATGTGCTAAGCAACTCTACAAACAACAAGTCTCCTACACCGCCTGGAGGGGAGGGGGAGTATTGTAGTGGACGTCTCCCCTACAAACTGCGTATCGCATTCCAATGTGCCGCCTTCCCTAGCAACCAACCAGATGTTACCGTATCTTAGCAACGAAACTAGTCACCGGCGACTTCTCGGGTTTTCCCACCATGACTCAAAGCGGCTGCTGCGGGGTATGTAAGCTCTGTCTCTCCATTGAGACTCATTCTGACCATTCTTCTTGAACAAGCAACACCTCCTCCTCTGCCGCTGCCTGGCTGCCCCTCGCATCTCCTCGCCTGCCTGGCGGTCCTCGCTCCCGCCGGCGAGCATGGCGACCCACCAGCTGTCCTTCCCTGAGCTTCCTCACCAACCAACTCTCATTCTGCCCATTTTCCTGAACAAGCAACATCTCCTCCAGCAAGCTCCACGCTGTTAACATTTCATTCAACCAGGAGGCCAGCAACAGGCATCTTCTCTAACGAAGCTCCTGCACATCTACCTCCTTCAACAAGCTACTCACCGCACGTCTCTACCAAGCAGCCCCTCACCGCACGTCTCTACCAAGCAGCCCCTCACCACACAGCATCTCCAGCACCAGACTGTCTATCATATAACTTATATATTATACAAGAAAACCACATTAGAGTTTCCTTCCATCCTGAGTGCTAGACAACTTTATTATCTCGATACCCCTACACGCTATAGACAGTTACATATTAACACACACACTAAATTCATTATATACAAACTATGGGCGAGTTTTTACGCCATTCGCCTCTGTCTACCCAGCAGCAATTAGGGACATGGATGTTACTCGATTTGCGGATCGTGTTCCGGGGTAATGGTTAGCCAATGCAGTTGGTGAGTTGTCCGGTCTTCTCGGACTATTCCTTGTTACTGGGTCAAGCAACTCGTTAAATTAGGGTGTGGTTGTTGTGTTGACGACAGCTTCTACACCTTAAACAAATTCACGTCTAGGTGGCCCTAGGGCCGGCCATCCTCGATTTCGAAGGGCATCTGATATAATTATTATCCAATATAATTCAGGTTTTATGAAAATGTCAGTTATCATCATTTCTGCAACAGAGATAATGAATATAGACCTATACAGAATTAATTATTATTCATTTCGACTTGTATATCTGAAGTTTCTTAATACTGTCCTTTAGGGAACTGAGACAGACTCCCAACATGTGTGTGTTTTTGACGTTCACGAAATATCAAACTTACGAAAATTCTTCGTTATTAAGTGAGAACAAAATAAAAAAACAACATAAGAATGGAGGAAACTACTGCGGGCCTATTGGCCCACACTACGCAGTCCTGTTTATCTCTAACCCCTATCGCTCATATATCCATCCAACCTATATTTGAAGCTATCCAGTGCATTAGAGTTAATGATGATGTTTGGTAACTTGTTCCACTCCTACACTACTCTATTTCCAAACCATGTTTACCTATCTCGCGCATAAATCTAAATTTGTCTTATTTAAAGCCATTGCTACGAGTTCGTTCCTGGTTGGATAGTTTGAGTACCTTTGTTATATCACCTTTGTTTAGCCCTGACTTCCATTTATACACCTATATCATATCGCCTTTCACTCTACGTCTCTCGAGGGAGTGCAAATTAAGATGCTTTATTCTGTCTCTGTACTCAAGGTTCCTAATGCCCAGGATTAGTCCTATCATTCTCCTCTGAATGCTTTCTAGGGATTGAATATCCATTCTGTAGTACGGTGACCAGAACTGAACTTCATAATCCAACTGTAGTCTCACAAGCACAAGATATAGCTTTAGGATAACCTCGCTAGCCTTGTATGAACCTTTGTATGAACCTAAGTTCAGAATTATAAGTTGATATAATATAATAATATAGAAAGTGTTCCGTAAACACCTTTCATAAATGAGGGGTGTATTCCCGCGTCTTGAAGATGAATGACTAAATTGTCATTTCTCAATAGTTTCGGACTTGCAGCACATGACAAGTTTGGTAAGAATGTGACGTTTTCTTGGTGACACATTGCCTCTGCTGCTGGAGGATGTGGCCACCAGAATCCAGCAGCGAATATGCTTCCAGCATGATGGTGCTCCAGCTCATAACCACCTCGGTCACCTCAAGGATAAAATACTGTGTTTAGTCCTTGGATCATCTGATATAAGTCCCCTTGATTTCTACCTGTGGGGTCACATAAAAAGCAAGGTGTATGTTACAGAGATCCCGAACAGTGAGGAACTGTGGCACCGTGTGCTGGGCAGTGTGACAAACATTCACAACGTGTGCAAGTCACTTGTGCGACGGGCTGAGGGGCGGAACTTTGAACATTTACTCTAAATGTCAATACCAGTAGAAATCATATGGCATTATTATTATTGTTAATAAACGTCACTAGCAACAGTGGATGTTTCAGTTACACCCCACATAGGTTTCATCACATTCCTACCAAATTCCTACGTAACTCCCAAACTGTTGAGAATTGACAATTTAGTCATTTATCTTTATTTATGTCTCAGGAATACACCCCCTAATTTATGAAAGGTGCTTACGGAACACCCTGTATAATAACAACTGAATGATAAACCTCCAAACTCTCAAGTATATGTTGAATATATGGAATATTTATTATATGGAAAACCTAAACACCGTATTTTTTAAGTTTGAAAGCAATTCCAAGAAAAACCTCTTCTTGCTAGGTTATAATTTATAATATCTCTAAGATGACTAAATGAGAAATGGATCACCTGAAGATTAGCCCCAGCCTAGTTCACCTAATGATTATATACCTGAACGACATCTAGGATCTTAGGTCAGGTTAAGTTAAGTTAGGTTACACCAGGTCAAGTTAGGTTAGGTTAGCTAAGGTAAGGTTAGGTTAGGTTAGGTCAGGTCAGGTTAGATGAGCGGAGCTAATCTTCACATAATCCGGACTACCGGAGAAAACCTGTGATGTTTGTTGGGGGTCACAATGGATAACCCAGGTATAAGGGCCCAGAACACGCGCGTTATCGCTCTACCACCAACAACTCACTTTCCTGAATTACTACAACAAAAGGTTCACTGGCCGACAATTTTCCTTAACTGCCTTATAGTCGTTCGCTTTTACTGTGAGAGCAAAATATCAATAATTGTGATATAACAATTAGTAAGTTCAGTAAGTTTATACATAATTTGACAAAGCTTTCTTTGTGTTGTTTATAGGAATTATCATACAAAGAGGCAGTCACTACAAGCAGCAACAGTGTGAGATGAAGCAGGTGGCGGCAGCCCACAAGTGTTCAGTATCACTCGAGCATCGGACATATCATTGTCAGCACGGACAACTGTACTTCCCTCTTCCACACAAGCCGTTGATCCAGTCAAATCATGAAACTACTGTAAATATCTGACCGCATAGTGTACACTGCATCCTTTCCCCATTCCGTCTCCAGGTGCCCCCACAAAACGCTGTGAAAGTAGACATTCAATGATTGCTTTCTTGTCCAGGCGATATCTCAGGCTCTTTTACATAAGAACACAAGAATGGAGGAAACTGCAGCGGGCCTATTGGCCCATACTGGGCAGTCCCATTTACACCCAACTCCTATTGCTCATATATACATCTAACTTATGCTTGAAGCTATCCAGCGTATTCGAGTTTATGATGATATTTGGTAACTTGTTCCACTCGTCCACTACTCTATTTCCAAACCAATGTTTCCCTATTTCGCGCCTAAATCTAAATTTGTCTAATTTAAAACCAATGTTACGAGTTCGCTCCTGAGTGGTTAGTTTAAGTACCTTTGTAATGTCCGTCTCTCGAAGAAGTGCAGATTAAGATGCTTTAACCTGTCTCTGAACTTAAGGTTCCTAATGCCCGGAATTAGTCGTGTCATTCTCCTCTGAATTTTTTCCAAGGATTCTATATCCATTCTGTAATACGGTGACCAGAATTGAACTGCGTAATCCAGGTGTGGTCTCACAAGCGCAAGATATAGTTTTAGAATGACCTCACTAGTCTTGTAACTAACACTGCTTTGTATGAACCCAAGTACTTTATTAGCCTTGTTTCGAGCAAATATACATTGTTTACTTGGCTTAAGATTCCTACTTATCATTACTCCTAAGTCTTTCTCGAAGTTGGATTTCTCAATAACATCATTGTTCATCTGGTATCTGGTTTCCATGTTTACATCTCCTATACTGAGTACTTTACTATACTGAGTACTTTACATTTGTCCAGGTTGAATTTCATCTGCCATTTTTCAGACCATTCGAAAAATTTGTTTAGATCTTCCTGTAGTTTTGCGGAGTCCTCGTCATATTTAATTACATGCCCTATTTTAATGTCATCAGCAAATTTACTTAAGTTGCTGTCTACGCAGATATCTATGTCGTTTATGTATAAAATAAATAATAATGGTCCAAGTACTGAGCCTTGGGGAACTCCACTGTTAACGTTGCTCCAATCGCCAATCGGATTTTAGAGTTAGCAAGCTATGACCCATATATAGCTTAGTATGCCCTTAGCAAACTTGTTTAACATGTCATTAAAAACCGGTGTAGTACTAGAATCCTGGAGGATAGCGATTGTGATGTCGATTTTTTAGAAGGGAGTTAGATCACGGTCCTTTAACTACCATTTAATTAGTTTAGCATCAACTGCATGCAAAATGCTGGAAGCAATAATTTCAAACTCAATTCGAAATCACCTAGAGAAGCACAAGTTGACCAATTATTCCCAACATGGCTTCACAAGTGGGCGTTCATATCTGACAAATCTATTAACATTCTTTTCAACTGTTTTCGAGTCAGTGGACAATGGACACGATTATGGTGTGATTTGCCTCAACTCTAGCAAAGCCTTCGACAGAGTCCCCCACGAAAGGTATGATAGCGTAATCTAAATACTTGATGGTTCCCAAGCTGTTGTCACTGACACTTTTTAAAGTTCGGTTAAGTTTCATTTATCACTCATATATATATATATATATATATATATATATATATATATATATATATATATATATATATATATATATATATATATATATATATATATATATAACACGTCGCCTTTCTCTTAAGCTCCTCTGCTAAGGTGCTCCATTGTTTCCCTTTTCCCTGTGTGATTTTATCAAGATATATATATATATATATATGAGTTCATTAGTGAAACTTATTAACCGAACTTTAAAAAGTGTCAGTGACCACAGCTTGGGAACCATCAAGTGTTTAGAATACGCTATCATTCTTTTCATAAACCATCCTCCCAGCTGCTCCACTACCACACATCAACATGTACTACGCAGTTGAGCTTTTAATGAAAATAATTTGACGCAACTGTTTAGAAAAAGCGAATTCCAGGATATAATAAATGTTTTTTAAACTAGTTTACTATATTATACACGAGTATTCCTTTACATGATTATACGTTTTGGGGGAAGCCGATCTTTCCATGTTTTATTTCTCAAACTTCTACTGTTCGCGTAGTAGACATTTAAGTTAGTCGAGGTCCGAGTCCTCACTCGGTCGAATTTTGGCTTTAACTCTGACTAATTTAGCTTCATCATCATTCCTAGCACGATTTCTATGTAACCTTTCGTTATATATCCCCGTGCCCACTGCAGTCTCCTCGACCCCCGTGCTCTCGTGTTCCCTTCGGCTTCTTTTGAACTGCCCTCTCGAGAGAGCCTGCCATGGTTGTCACCCCATCCTTAGCTACAGGTCCCTTCTGCTGTAGAAGTTGTCGCAGATGCCAATTAATGGGACTAATATGTCTTGCAATATTTGTCAAGACGGTCGTTGACACCAACTGCCCTTGACAACCGTTCATTGCCAACTCTCCTTCTAGGCAGGACACCACATATGACAGGGATCCCTCCCTTCATCCTAATATTGTTACCTCCTGCACTGAGGCAGATAATGGGAATGTTCCCATTACCAGGCATGATATTGTCCATCCTGTCAACTATATCACCGACCTCAGCTCCTGACAAACACACTCCCATTCTCCAATTTGTCTTTATTACAGAGCGCCCGATCCAGGTACCTTACCTGTGAATCACCGACGATTAAGGTTTTCTTATCCTATTTATCAAATGGTCTGCCTTGCCTTTAACTGTAACCTTACCGTCCATTTCGTCCTCCAAAGGACTAAAAGAAGATGTACACTTAGCTGTTGGTTTATTGGCCTTTGGCACCACCAGCCTAGTCGCCTCTCTCTTCACTACCTTCCACTGGTCTGTGGTGTCGTCAGATACACTCTTCCCGTCTCACATCTTCCTCCTTCAGCCTCAAGATCTCTTCTTTCAGCCACACTTTTCGCCCCTGACCTTCTGAAGCTCAGCCTTAAGAGAGGCACAGAGCTGTTCCTAGCTAGCATGAGACAAGGTTACACTGCCTGGTAACCCCCGGGAGCAAATTTGCCCTGACCCTTCCTCGAGTGAGTTCCGATAACAACAGTGTAAGGTTATAAATATTTGTCAATGGTAAGAAAATAAATAAAGATCGCAACGGCAACCAAAAACGTCGAACTAAGAAAACGTTGTGATTAACGTATTGTTTTCCCTGTAACAGCTAAGATCGATGTCCACCACAATGATGATGCTAATATTCTACCCATCGCTTCTTCTAGCAGCGTTGATCCCTTACACAAACTTGCAAGGTAAGTTTTTCCCTCCAAAACACGTAGAGAGTGAACAAAGCTAGATTAACTCTTATCTTTGCCCTTCATAACCATAGCTGCTGTTTAACAAGAATATGATATTCTAAAACAGCAAATCAGTGAATATTGCTGAATATACATGTACATTTAGCTCTTAACTGTTAAACTTGGAGTTGGAAGAATAATGAATATAGCCCTACTCGATTCCCGCATTTAAAATTGCAATGTGAATAATAATTCCTCCCCATATTCGGTCCGCCATCGAATCGCGTTAACCTGTTCACGATATCCTGTTTAATTGTATCTGCAGTAATACCTAGGTATCTGCAGCGTTACCAGTGAGCACCTGCAACATCAGTGAGTATCTGTAATGCTGTTACAGAGCATATCTATGGGTACTACTGATTACCTGTAGTAGTATCCTGTGTACCTGTAGTAGTACTAATGAGGATCTGTAGTAGTGCTCACAGCATGAGGTCACATATTAGTAAGTTTCATCAGAAAAAGTTGCCAGAGCTTGGGGTGATACTTCTGCTGAACTCAATATTTACAGAGCTTCTAAAGACAGCTGACTGCTGTTGACGTGTTTATTGCTATACTCGTTAATTTGTTCCAGGTGCTGCAAGTGTGATGTACCCTGACCACAGAGCTGCCCCCTGTCACCTACTCATGGGGTACACTCCAGACGGCTGCAACATCATCCACTACCCACGTAAGTCTAAGTTTGCTGGGAATAATACACACATTTACTTATGTTTAACGCCGCAGCAGCCCGACAGATTGGGGAACTAATTAAGAATATAGCAATTCATGAGTCTGTAACAGAGTGATGAGTCAGACGGGTCTTTCATTACACAAGACACAATAAATGAACATTAACTCGGGAAATTACTGCTGTCTGACATAGTACAAGTCCAGGAAAGTGAACGAAACTCACACAGAGAGGAATGTATTGCACTAAAGATACATATGGCAGACTTCCCTGTAACATGTTAACTTGGTGGGGAAATTACCCCTGTTTTACGTACAAATTTATTTCACCCTCCTTCTTGAGATATATATATATATATATATATATATATATATATATATATATATATATATATATATATATATATATATATATATATATATATATATATATATATATATATATAGGGGTGCCTCGAGTGTGAACCAGTGACCTTTCTAAAAACTTTAAGAGACTTGTCTACCCAGAAGCTTCTTTAATATGAACATCCCAGGAGGTGATAACTATAATTTTCCACCATCAACTTTACTCGTATATATTTTCTGCTCACAAACGGAAAATAAAATTTACAGATTCAAGAGGATGCAACCGTATGCTTCCAAATTCCAGTAAAAAAATATTTTAATTAAGTTTTCGTGTTTGTTTGTGGCCCTGAAAACTGAAGAGTCTTTGGTGAATAAGAAAACGCTGGGGAACAATTCGTGCGTGACAGGGAGCACCATATTTACGACGATATATTTTATTTGAAAAGCAAAACACAACATTCAAGTAGGAATATTGGGATTCCTTCAAATAACTACCAGCGCGTGAGAGTGGAAGACCATAACAAACTGGAGGAATATTTTAAAGGAACAACCAGATAACTAAGAGACGTTCGCCCCATTCCGGGAAGGATCATCAAGATCTGATTGAATCCAGATTCAGTCCCATTTTGCAAAAAGTACAATGAAAAAAGACTTTTGCATATTGTGATACACTCTAGACCCAATCTTTGGGAATCACAAGAAACACTGGAAAAGCGACTAAACTAGTAGTCTTATAAGACGCTCTTCGTGAGTGAGGTACTTCCCCGTCTGGGGTATTTCCACCCCGTCTGGTCCCAAGATATGCTAGAGACTGCCAGATGATTGAAAACGTCCAAAAGAGGGCCACCAGACTGGGGCCTGCACTACTGCACCTCAGTTATTCAGAGTGATTAGAACTCTTGCACCTGCCTAGCTTACGCTGTATACTACAGAGGGGTAAGTGGTGACCAAATTGAAGTTTATAAACATCTCAGAGGGCTCTACTCGGTCGGGTGTCCATACCTGGAGCTGGCGGACGCCCGGCCCACAAGGGGTCACAGCTTAAGATTGAAGAAGGCACAAGGCCAGAAAACTGCGAGGGCAAACTTTTTCGAAGTGAGAATTGTGAACTCTTGGAACAACTTGCCAGAGAGTATTGTGATAGCAACGAGTGTGAGCTCTTTCAAGACCAGGCTTGACCAACACAGAGGAGCGGGTTCAGATACATTCAGGAGCCAGTGCATGCCCAGTTCTTGTAAACAGTACGTAACAGAGACGTGACCGACCGCCCAAGCGGCTAACGAGCTGATCAGTGGCGAAGAGAATAAAAGTAAAAAAGTTATAAGAGGATGCATGGTGCTGGAATGGAAAATGACTTGAAAGATCATGTAATAAAGGTATAAAAAAATTCAAAGTTCCCGAAGTTGGTTGACTTCATGATATATGCAAGTCACTCAAGAAAAATCACCGAATCAAGAAAATTTCCAGATTGACTTTATACAGCAAACATGACCCCGATCTTCAATAAGGAAGGTAACGACGACTTACTCAGTTAGTGGAGACGTAAGATTCCTGAGCAAATACAAAAAAAATAATATATGATATATAAAACTGACTTGGACATACCTGAAGCGTCAGGTGTTGTGTGTTACGGTCCTTCGGGGATTAAATTATGACTAAAAACCTACAGTAGTACCCTTAGCAGTGTACTTACGTAACAACAGCATTTTGTGGGATTACGACGATTAGCGACAGTAACCAATAAACCCTAACCAAATCACTAGCTATGTAAGATCATTATGTTTGGTTTAATAGGTTCGTGTTATCTGCCATTGTTAGGGAGTTTTGATGGCAAGATCATAAAGTTCTGAAGGAAAACTGAATATATTTCAGATTCCATATTTTTTTTTTCTTTCTCACTTATAAGATCACAACCATCGTGTCCATTTTTTTTTGGGGGGGGGAGCAAAATAAAGATAAGGTGGCGACCCTCTCTTTAATCTTAACCAACAATAGTACACTTCAACCAACAGGAACAACCATGATATTATTGATTTTTTCAGTTAATACAAAATATAATAAACATACTTGTCCATGGTGTCACACTAAGAGCAGCAAAAGTAGTGCTCACCTTGCCTGGTGGTAGAGGAAGCCTTGGCATCACCCGTCATGTCTTTGGTTTGGGACCGTCCTGCCTGAAACAGCATTAATGAATGAGGCTACAGTTCTGCTTTCATTATATTAATTAAATACAACTTTATTGATATTTAAACTAAATTTCTATAAAAGTAAAACAGGAGATGGTGAATACTTACATCCCTTAACAAGGATCACAGCTCCTCGATATAACCTGACACAGCGAAGTATAAGAAGTCATAATGGTCAGTGCTGTGATTCTTACTCACTCAATTAGGAAATTTTCTATGACAATGTCTTTAAAATAAGTGATGCCAAATAGTGATGGAAGTCGCATCCACATAATCTCCCCAAACTTAACAAAATAACTTCTGCTTGGAATAGAAAATAATCAGAACACCTTTCACACAAATTATAATAATAAATTATGCCTCAGCAAACATTACACTGTATATATACATAACCGACATAGATATAGGCGTACACAGCAACAAAGTAAATTTGCTGACGACACTAAAATAGGGCAGGTAATTAGGACTTAGGAAAACTACAAGATGATCTAAAAAAAGTCGCATGGTCTGAAAAATGGATGATGAAATCTAATATGGAAAATGTAAAATACTTAGCCTAGGAGATCGATGTAAATAGAGAAACCAGATATCAGATGAACAACATTGACAAAGAAATCCGACTGTGAGAAAGATTTGGGGGTAATGATAAGTAAGAACCTTAAACCAAGAAAACAATATGTATTTGCCTGAAACAGAGCTAACAAAGTACAGTACTTGGGTTCATACAAAGGAGTGTTAGTATAAGAGTAGGAGGTTATTTCAAAACTACTGTATACCTTGCGCTTGTGAGACCTCACTTGGAATATGAGGTTCAGTTCTGGCTACTGTACTACATAATGGATATCGAATCCCTAGAAAGCATTCAGGGGAGTGACAAGATTAATCCCGGGCATGAGGCACCTGAAATTTAGAGACATTAAAAACATCTGAATCTGCACTCCCTCAAGAGACGTAGAGTGGGGACAATATGATCGAGGTGTATAAATGTAAAGTCAGGGTTAAACAAAGGTAATTATTACAAAGGTACTTAAACTATAACACCGGGAGCGAACTCGGAGCAATGCTTTTAAAGTAGACAAATTTAGATTTATTAGGCGTAAGATAGGTAAACTCTAGTTTGGAAATAAAGCAGTGGATGAGTGAAACAAGTTACCGAACATCGTCAATAGTTGAACACGCTGGGTAGCTTCAAATATAGGTTGAACAGATATATGAGCGATAGGGATTTGGTGTAAACAGTACTGCTAAGCCAAGTATGGATCAATATATAGGCACACTGCAGTTTCCTTTATTCCTATGTTCTTAAAAAGTGGATGACATAACGAGCGAAGATCAGGCCGCCAAGCCGTTTCACCTTCGAGAAAGACGAAGTACAGTAGTGTGAGCCATAGAGGCCCAATTATCTTCCAATATAAGCATTTACCCAGGAAATTAATATTCTTACGAAACCTCTTTTTCACTTCTTACCAGCTCTCACCGCTGGTTACCGGCGGCCCGGGTCGTATATACAGAAGCAGTAAATACTGTATATATCACAAGTGTCGTCGAATTACCATTCGCCGTCCCACTCGTCTCCGATCGGTATCAGTGTACAAACAGCAAGCAGGTAGATTTCCACCAGGTGACAGAAACACACTTTTGAACTGTAGTCTGCTTTGATAATCACTAAATCTTCATACAACTGTTCACAGGGTATGTTTTCACAGCCAGGCTTCTCACTTCGTATATATACAGTACAACCAGCACACTACCAGTGCACAATTCCTTAGTCTCTTCACTTTATATCGCTCACAACAATTCTACAATACTTGAACAATTATTTTTAGTTTTCATTCGGCTTGGACTTCATAATCTGAATGGAAACGGACGACTGACTTCCCCTGTTGTTGCTGTTGAGATGGAGAGAAGAGAGCCATTTGCTCTGAAGATGCAAGAATATGCAGCTCGCTATCACTTTTATACCTCATCAGACGCCCCTAGAACAACCTAGCACCATCCAAGCACTGGGAGTCGGAACGAGACACGTTTGGCAAGTTCTAGAACGTTCTACTCTGATCGAGGCTTACAATGTGTAAGTAAATCATAAAAAAAATTATGCAAATACATTTTAGAAAATTCTTACATAATTAATGCATTAATATCAAAAAGAAAATCTCCCTAAATTTGCCCAAATAATTGCTGCTTGGAAAAGAAAATAATCAGAACACCTAGTTCACAAAAATTATAATACTATCCCATATTCTGGAACGGGGTGGTAATATCGACAATATATACCAAGATTTTGCCAAGGCTTTCGACAGAGCACCCGACGAAAGACTAAAAATCAAACTAGAAAGGTACGGAATTCGGGGAAATGTCCTAGCGTGGATAGAAGACTTTCTACATGACCGCAAGCAGTGTGCAGTGATTAATGGTACGAAATCATAATCTGTACCTGTCACAAGCGGGGTATCACAGGGCAGTGCAATGGGCCCGCTGCTGTTTGTTTGTTTCATATATGACATGCCTGACGTTGTACACTCCTCTATACAAATGTTTGCCGATGACGCCAAGTTATTTCGGGAAATCAAGAACCAAGCGGACTGTCAAGAGCTTCAGAAAGATCTCTTGTGAGTTCCAAGGACGGTCGAAGAAATGGCTGTTGAGATTCAATGTCACGAAGTGTAAGATGATACACCTGGGGCGTACCAACGGTACGGAAGCGTATAATATGTCGCAACGGGATGAAGAAACTGCACTATTTGAGACTGAATGTGAGAAGGACCCAGGTGTGTATGTTGACAATGAGCCGAAGTTCTCGGGCCATTGCGAGAAGAAGGTAAATCAGTGCTTCCCCATCTGGAATACTGTCATCCCGTCTGGTCCCCGAGATATGCTAGTGACTGTCAGTTGGTTGAAAATATTCAAAGGAGAGCCACCAGACTGGTGCCTGCACTTCGGCACCTCAACTACCCGGAGAGATTGGGGCGCCTGAACTTGCCTAGCTTATACTACAGACGGGCAAGAGGGGACCTAATTGAGGTGTATAAGCATCTCAAGGGGCACTAATCAGTCGAGTGTCCTTACTTGGAGCTGGCGGACGCTCGCCCCACAAGGGGTCACAGCTCAAAATTGAAGGAGCCGCAAGTCCAAAAAACTGTGAGGGCAAACTTTTTCGGAGTGAGAGTTGTGAACTCTTGGAACAATCTTCCAGAAAGTGTGGTGACGGCACCGAGTGTGAGCTCTTTCAAGGCAATTCTTGACCAACACTGGAGCGGGTTTAGGTACATTCAGGAGCCGGTGCATGCCCAGTACTTGCCAACAGTGCGTAACAGAGACGTGACCGACCGCCCAAGCTTCTAACGTGCCGATCTTTTGGTGAAGATGATAAAAGAAAAGGAAAAGTAATCAGAGACGTGACCGATCGCTCAAGCGGCTAACGAGCCGATCAATGGTGAAGAGGATAAAGGTAAGTAAAAGAACTCACAATCAGAAATACCAGCCGAACCGAGACTGCTGTGCACGTATTATTGTCTGGGAGTGATGAACTTTGAAAATGAATATCCCACTTTATTTCCGTATAAAACAGCTACTGTATGATCTGAACACTGGAAGAGCATAATTATACCAGGGCACGAAACTAGACTGGTCTAATCACTCCATTTTGCTGCTGGTTTACACGATTCCCCAGGGGACCCCACGCTAAGTTAATAATTCTTTATGAAAAATCCCCTTTATCCAAAAATGTTGTATATAATATTAGGTTCTTGGTATCCTTGATGAAAGTACACAAATGGAGAGCAACTAGACTGGGTGGATGTTTATATCAAATCTGACCCATGAGCAGTGGCCAAGAGGTTGTTGGACAGGAGAAGCAGATAGACGTGACACTGGCCCGCAACCACTACATCCTCACTGTACACCATTATGTTTAACACATTAACCCCAACAAGTACAACCCGTGTTGATCATCACTTACCTCTTGATTTTATATTCTTATACCAACGACGACACATCACCACATCACTCGTTAACACGGCAACAGTGGCAACCAAACTGACTGTCAAGGTTCATGACACTGATTCATATTCCCTCTCAGAGCAGATGTCGGAGCTTCATGAAACTGAATGAACCTGTCCCATTACTGTGAGAAGACTTCCACTGTATCTCTTTGAATTTACCAAATGCCTGATTCGTTGATCTAGAACCCGTGTGGCCCACTGAGATGTTGGAGGGTCACTTATGTGGCCCTTCGACATGTTGGAGGGTCACTTATGTGGCCCACTGACTTGTTGGAGTCACTTATGTGACCAACTGACATGTTGGAGGATCACTTATGTGGCCCACCGACATGTTGGAGGGTCACTTATGTGGCCCACTGACTTGTTGGAGAGTCACTTATGTGGCCCACTGAGATGATGGAGGGCCACTTATGTGGCCCACTGACATGTTGCAGTGTCACTTATGTGACCCACTGACTTGTTGGAGAGTCACTCATGTGGCCCAGTGACATGTTGGAGGGTCACTCATGTGGCCCCCTGAGATGATGGAGGGTCACTCATGTGGCCCCCTGAGATGATGGAGGGTCACTTATGTGGCCCACTGATGGAGTCTCTGTGGCCCACTGGTGGAGGGTCACTCATGTGGCCCACTGAGGGAGGGTCACTTATGTGGCCCACTGATGGAGGGTCACTCATGTGGCCCACTGATGGAAGGTTACTCATGTGGCCCACTGTTGGAAGGTCACTTATGTGGCCCACTGATGGAGGGTCACTTATGTGGCCCATTAATGAAGGGTCATGTCATGTGGCCCCTGAGATGATGGAGGGTCACTTTTGTGGCCCAGTGAGGGAGGGTCACTTATGTGGCCAACTGATGGAGGGTCATTCATGTGGCCAACTAATGGAGGGTCAATCATGTGGCCAACTAATGGAGGGTCATTCATGTGGCCAACTAATGGAGGGTCATTCATGTGTCAACTAATGGAGGGTCAATCATGTGGCCAACTAATGGAGGGTCAATCATGTGGCCAACTAATGGAGGGTCAATCATGTGGCCAACTGATGGAGGTTCATTCATGTGGCCAACTGATGGAGCGTCATTCATGTGGCCCACTTATGCAATTACTATTTCACTCTCTGTCATTCATACTTTACAGCAGAAAAATAATTTGTCGGGTCTGTATTCAATACAAAGAAATTTGGTAAGCATTTCACATTTTTTTTCATAGTTTTGATACATTATAAAGTGTGTAGTGACAATGCTCACCTCTAGTTCACTGGTTAATACGAGTATATCTGGTATCTCCAGTACATCCAACAGCGAATGGGTACCTAATTTACAGTTTGGGAAGTGAAGTGAAGCAAGTTGAATACAGTTCCAGTGTTACGTGAAATTTCTACCTTAAAAAAAAATTCTATCTCGGTGCTATTGTAGTGAATACTCTCCCCTACAACTGCTGATTGGTCACCTGCCGTCCACTTACCAGCCAACCAGCGGCGAGTTCCACAAATCAGCCCTCGCGTTCGAACCGCGCGGTGATTGGTCAGTTGCCGCCTTCATCTTAGCCAATCAGCAGCATTTCTCATCTTAGCATTTCGATTCTTGGCCCGGCAGAATGATATAAATATCCCCCCCCCCTGCCTCGCCCAACTATCACTCCACAAGTCAACTTACCGACCCCAAAAGCCCAGCCCCCGAATTAAACCCCCCCTAAACAAAATCTAACATACACTCATGAAACAAAAAAAATCTTAATCTCCGTTCATAATTTGACAAAAAAAGCTCAAATCTGTCTCCTGCTTTCACTAAAACACTCTACTACGATACGCTCATCCTTCCTTGCTACGAATACTTTGACATTTCAAGCTCAAAGATTCAAAACTCTTCCTCCAACTGGCTCCGCTCCTCTTTGACATAGCTCAAAGACTTTACATTCACCTTTCTCCAAACAACTCTACAACTAACCTACATTCCGTTTCCCCTTCCTTGCTTTTCTTTGAGTGAGTGGTGTCCTTGCCGCCCGCCCCCCTGCGCTTCTCAGCTTGCGCCGCCGCCGTGGCGGGGCAGTTCTTCCTCCGCTTCACCAAAACAGCCAGAGCACCTATGCTTGGCCCGACCCTCCTCGGTCTCGTCCTGGCGAGATGTCGCAGCACCACCCACCCATCCGGGCACATCGCCTACCCCCTCACGCAAGCGGTGTTTAAGCCACTGTGCCTTTCCTCTCTTTCTAAAACTCACTTCCATCCTCCCTTTATCCTTCCCCTGAACCTTCTTCCCCGTCACTAGTCATTAATTAGTCAGTCAGTCCGTGGGGGCAGACAACACCAAGCTCTTAAGCAGAGAAAACCTCCTCTAAAGAAGCTCCTCCACAGCAACTCCTTTACTATGCAACAACTTCTCAGCAACTTCCCAGCACCTGACTGCTCTGTACATATAATATATGTGAAGAAAATGCCGTTGTGAGTTTCCTTTCTCACCTCCATCCTTAGTGGGAGATCTCCGACATGTACAGTACGTATGTATGTGAGCCAAACAAAGAGAAAATAGACTACTGGCCATACACACTACGCCACACTATACTGTGCATGCGTGTCCAAGTGCACAACTAGAAAACATCCATTCTGTGCATAAGAAAATTACAAGCTGTCACATGCATTTTGCTCCATTTTATTGACATTATTGGGGAAAATGGGTAAATGTTTTTCAGTAGTAGAAATTTCACACAACCCTTGCCATAATGCCTCCTTATGTATGATAGTTAGACTCACTTTAGATGAGGTGTATTCTGGGTTGCCCCAAAACGCATAACTAGTTATGCTCCTTGGCTTCGCCGACTGATAACCAACCAAGAACACGCCAACAGCGCTGCCACTGCCATTCCCAGTTCGTTGCATGTAGGTATTGATTATCATCTCATTTAAAGCCTCTCAAACTAAGCAATTTCATACACAACATATTTTTCAAGTGATATACATCTACTATCCTGTGTGTAATTTGTGATTTTATTGAAAAAAAATTTCACACATAGGTCTCATCTTGTCTACTGTTGAGTGTATGGATCGACGAATGTGATTGGATAGTTTCCCTTCATCTCCGCCCACTTTCCAAATAAGTTAAGACAACAACTAGTTTTGCTTTTGAGAGCATATCAACTCTGAAGAAGTTTTGCCTCCAAGGCAAAACTTGGGTATGCGCAGTATAGATGCGCAGTAGATAGTGTTACCGCCACAGTAGGATAAACTAGAAGGGAGAGGGAGAGAGAGAGAGAGAGAGAGGGATAGAGAGAGAGAAGGGGGGGACAGGAGAGAGACAGAGGGAGTGTTGACAACGAGCTTTGCTGAGGTGTTAAATGTGAAACAGATGGCCCTCGCCTCGGGCTGACTTGCTCAACTAGTCTCTAGCGGTCCAGTGAGCCATCAAGTCAGGGAGTTAATAAGTCCTGCATCAGACCTGAAACACGTAAGTTTTATATGGTTTAACACCCTACTCTACTCAAATATATTATATGTAGTCATTAATAGTGAAGGAACGGACGATTGAATTAATTATCTCATACGTAACATACAGTATGTAATTTGTACTCTGCAGGTTTTGACCGAATAAAGAACAATTGAGTGCAAGGGTCTCAGTATCCCACAGTCGCTCATTGGGCGGTTACAGATAGCATAACTAGTTATGCATTTTGGGGCGACCAAGAATACTCCTATAGAAGAGTGAATTCAATAGTTTATTTTTTCCTCGACAGACATTGCACGTTACTACAACTGTTCTCAGTAAGAATTGTTCTTATTTTCTTGTAATTAAATGTTCCACAAAATTTGCTTTTTGTGTTGTGTTCTTTCGCTCATATGCAATTTACTGGTCTTGTCAGAACCGACCACAGCCCCAGGAGCAGGGTTAGGGAGAGGTAACCCTGAGAGAGGCTTCTACAAGTATTCGGCTACCCTTGCATCTGCCTGGACGCCCTTCAAGCCACAACAACTTCAGGAGTGGATCGACGACGGCTATACTCTTGTTTTTAGGTACAGTGCAATTATCTCTCTCTCTCTCTCTTTCTCTCTCTCTCTCTCTCTCTCTCTGTTATCAAACATGTTATTTTACAGATATGTGGTACTGGACACCTTCGTTTATAGTGACATTTCGAGTGACATCCTGCAGAAGATCAGCAAGGACTTTGACACCCTGAGGGATGTGGGCATGAAGGTGAGGAGGGACACTTTATTGAGGAGACAGCAAGGGAAGGAATGGGAAAGAGCGAAATATTTATAGACACAAAAGGGATAAACACAGCAAATGAATGAAAGGTAGAACCACCAAAAAAAATCCTGTCAGTCCTCCTCCCATCCATGAATTCCAAGACCTATGAACCTGTAATTCCGAAACATTACACAGTGTTAGGCCTATAGGTGGCACACTGCGTGATGTCTCAGATTCACATGACTTTTTTTGGTGGGTGTACATAGGTAGATACAGCAGAAGAGAAAGAGAAAATAAAAACAAATATTTTCTCCATCCTTTTACCTTGTGGAAATGCAATCTAGGTGAAGACTGAGGTTAAGTAAGAATCCTAACTGTTATGTTAGTCAGGGAAAGTCACAATAAACCAGTAACGTAAGCTCAATGAAGTGTCGTGTACTGTACTGTGCTTACATCTCATCATGCAGTGTGTAAGTGGATGTCTCGTTGAAGAGTGTCTTCACAAAAAAATATAATCTCTTTTATTACAATAGGTCAGGTTATGCCTTTTTCATTATTATAGTTGACATGGAGTCATTCTAGCAGGTACAACTGTTTACAGAAGTTTGTTTTGTAGACTGTGTTAAGGTTTTGCTACACCTTCGACGAAAACAACCATGAAGATGCTAAGCCTGCCCAGCTGGCATCTCACCTACAACAACTGACACCCATACTCCAGGTGAGCTCACTCAGGTAAACATATTTGTAATGTCTCCTGTCTGGTTAAATCAAAATAGGCCTCTGGTGACCTGTTTTGCATTATAATAAATAATTTTACATTATGCTTTATATCATCAAAATCCTTCTTTCTCAACACAATAAAATACATTTATAATATAATGTTTTAAGACTCAAAGTGTAGTAATACCCTGTATAACTGGTTTATTTCTGAAACTATTTTGGAGATATTTACAGTACAGTACAGCATGAACAAAAGGTATATATTTTGATAATGTGAAATATGTCGGTGATGCAGGAGCACGTTGGGGTGATAGCAGTTATGCAGGCTGGTTTTATTGGGGTGTGGGGTGAGTGGTACTTCACTGCAAACTATGGGGACGAGGACCACCTCACTGACAAAGACTGGTACAATCGAGGGCAGGTGGTCAACGAGCTCCTGCAGGCCCTCCCTGCATCCAGGTGGGTAACTGTCTTATGTTTCAGGACTAAACAAAATTCAATAAATCAGTGATAAATGCTTAAAAACTCTGTACATTATCTATCCAGACTCTGAAAGTTGTGCATCCATCTATAAGATGTGGATCTCTCTGCCCTGCTTGTGTACAAACTCTGGTATCTCCCCACAGGCAGATCCAATTACGAACACCTTACTACAAGCGAAATATCCTGGATCGCAGCTCACCCATTACTGAGGATGAGGCCTTTCAGGACACACCCGTGAGTCTCATACTTACTTTACCTACTAATTACTTACTTCAGGTTCATTCTGAATTTATTAGAGAGAGTTTATTAATAACTGACAGTTTTTAAAATTTTCAAAGGTGTGAGCATGACACAATTAAGCCTTCAGCACTCTTGTGGCTCCAGTAAGATGTACCTCTAGTAACATGAGCTTATGACAATCCTCCACATATTAAGTCCTTCAAGTCTTCTAAGGTTACAAAGTTACAAACCATTTATATTCTTCGAGCTTACAACACTCTCCCCGGGCTTATGATTTTATGATGCAATAAATTTCTTCAGTGGTGTAGGTTGGCAAGACAATCTCCAGAATTGTGAACTTGCAAATGAATGTAGAAGGTTTTCTTATTCAGATTTTGTTTTTGGTGTCAGGTGGCAAGGATAGGGCAACACAATGACTGCTTCTTGGCGTCCGATAATGATATTGGCACATACAAGAACAAGTCAGAAGAGTACCCTTATGTTGAACAGGAAACCTTGTACCTCTCCATAGGTGGCGAGACCTGCAAATACAACCCTACTAGGTTAGTCTTACTAACCCTCTCAATCAAGTTTGCTCATGATCTGTGACTCTAACTCTCAAGGTCACTCCTACTCTGCTAACTGCTGTTCTTTACCTATCCACAATTGCAGGTCATATTGTCCAACAGCATTGAAGGAGATGAGTGAACTGCACTACAGGTTCCTCAATGGTGATAACCTTTTTGCTGTCCTCAGTAGCTGGAAGATACAAGGCTGCTATGATACGGTCAGTCTCAGTTGGGGCAATGGTGGTGGTGTAGGGATAGATTAGTGAATGGTGGAGAGGATGTTGGAGAGGGGAGTGGTTTACAGAATACTGGACAGAGGCACAGGACAGTGGGTAGAGTTGGTTGAGTGAAATAGGAAGTGTGGGGAAGGGACAAGGGGTAGGGGATAAGGTAGAGAGTGTGGGGATAGAAGAGAGATGCAGTAAAACAATCCACTACACAAACTACTGTATACAGGAAATTAGTATTCATTAAGTTCAAGCTACCAAATACTGTACTATACTGGACTGGAAATATATTAGTAGAGTCCAAGTGACGAGCTCACAGAAGTGCTAATACTTATCATGATGCAGTTTTAATGTCAAGATGTAAATTTATTAAAATAATTACAGCTTTGTTTAACATATAGGAATGGCTGATACTACAAGATGTTTATCATGGGATAAAAAGCTCTTTACGTTTTTTATGTTTGGAGCCAAAAAAAAATTAAAGCAGCAGTTTCATTATTATAACTTTTTTTTAATCCTTAAAATTACTACCGTATACGTACATACCTAATCAATTACAATTTGGTGTCAGCAGATCTGGTCGTCGATGGGCTACCGTCTAGTGGGGAAGTCAGCACAGGTGCCTGACCAGGTGTTAGTGGGAGGGGAGGTGAACGTGGGAGTGCAGGTCACCAACCAGGGGTGGGCAGCACCCATCAATTACCGTTCAGGGCAGGTAAGTACTGTACAGGTGGTGTGAGAAAGTTGCTTCATCTTTACATTCTTCCCAGTACCAGTACAACATTCTTTTCTGCTTCTTCCAAAACCAAATTTAAAGCCTATTTTTCAAACTCCTTTTCAATTACAAATACATTACATAGGTTTATCATTTGTCAAAGTAAATTTATTTAAAACTTTCTTGACACTTATGAAAATACTTAAGAGTAATCACATATGTTAGCCCTTGACCAATGTCAACCAAAAATAAAGTATGTATTTTTCATGGAGCAGCTCCTGTTGTCAGTTTAGAGAAACATGCAACAGGTGAAGCAGTTCACTAGTGTGGTTAACTCTTATTATCAAGAAGGGAAGGAGTTGTGACAACAAAGTATCTGGCCCTAATCTAGTTACTGTTGTATATATTCATGACATACATTTATATAAAGTACGTACATATAAATTTTGGGGCAAAATAAATCCCCCAGTAATTTGCAGTTCATTCTTCTTTAAATTTTTACAAACAAGACTGTTATTTGATGGTCTGTCACATACAAAAACTGACTGCTTAAGGAATATCCTGAAACAATTTTCTCAGTCATTCATATGTGAAATTTATCTCCAATCTGGAAAATGATGTTTCTTCTTAATGGTCACTAAAGCAACTACACAATGATAGCAATCACTATAGAGTTAGAATTCCACTAAGATTCAGCCATAGCTAGTTGAACTGTCACCAAAAGGTAGCAAAAATAATCAATAATACCTTATTTACCTATTGGCCACCCACTAGGGAAGGTCAGTGACATGTGTAGGAACCCTCCATTGTTCTTGAGAGTTTTGTCAAGGGCTATTTTGAAGTCCAGTACTGTTCTTTATTCTACAACTTGAGCTGGTATACTGTTCCTTAGGTCTACTACCCGCTGCGTGAAGAAGTTTTTCATTGTGTTCATTCTGTTGAAAATCTGGATACTGATGAATAAGAACAATATTTGTGAGATATCTCTTTGTCTTCAATTGTGGTCTGTGTTTGGGGTTTCAGCTGGTGTTACATCATGTGAGCAGTGGTGTGGGCTACATATCAGAGCCAGCTAATGTGGATCTGAGGAATTGGCAGCCCGGTGACCACAGTGTCCAGCTATCCATGACCCTCCCTGATGATGCTCCTATAGGCCAGTATAAGGTGGGCCCTGTGTTTTAGTGGTTCATTAGTTACTATCTAGAATTATTATTATTAACAGAAATGATGACAGTTACATAATTTGGGAATGGGTCACTTGATTGTCAATTACAATATATAAGGAACATAAGCGGTACAAATGCAACATACCGTACATACTGTAATACCAAGAGGGGGATGAAGGTCATTCAACAGGAAATTTCAGCAGTAACAGTACAAAGTAAAGTTGGCAGGGAGTGAACACACTGGCTAACTACGAGTTGTCGATAATTTTTACAACGGTTGGGATTGGGCTGTTCTTATAGCACTCAACATGGTCGTATGGGCTGGATGCGGTTGTAGTGTCGAACAGCAATTCGCAGACATGGGATCTTGGGTAGGAGCAAGAGACTGTGTCAAGGATGGTGAAGAAGCTTCTCCCCAAACTTGCAGATGAAGTCATGGTAATGATCAGAGAGAGCCAAGAAGGTCTGTGTGTTGAGCACTTCTTGATATGTGGAGTAGGACTTTTTCTAGGTGTTATCATTGTGTGGCAATTAAGGAGCACAACCAGGCAAGGGAAGCAAAGGTAAGCTTGGGGACTTATTGTATGACATTGAAAGATAGGAGACCCTACTCAGAGCTAAGAGGGTAGCTGGGTATTCAGAGCATTGGCAAGGTAGGCTTGATGGTTCTGGCACATGGTGAGAATGGAGACCAGTTGGTTCAAGAGGTGTACGAGTCTAAACGTGGAGGGGAGGAGAGTCATGAATAGGCCAAGAATAACATACGGATAGGTTGTGAGAAATGACCTCAGAGATAAGAACCTGATGTGAGAGGCTGCAAGAGACCACCTAGCATGAAGAGCTGTAATCAGGAAATCATAGCATGGTAAATGGCCATAAAACAAGGATGAAGATGATGATGATAGTCATAAGCAGTTGTAGCATTCCTTTTTTTCTTATAACCTTTTCTACCTTCAGGTGCTGCTGAGTTTGCCTGATGGGGACACTCGGCTGCAGGATAACGCTGCATTCAACATAGTCATGGAAAACATGGTTGATTCTCAGGATCCTGGAAGTCGACTCAACTTGCTTGGTTTTCTTACAGCTGTGTAAGAATAACATGAAAATCTAGACTCTCCCTGAAGTTGACATATGTTGCCAACAAAATTTATAAGTCAACACAGGAAAAATGGTAAATAACATTGAAAATCTCTAATTATCAAACTCACACAAAATTTTTCAGATATGAAACTGCCTACAAAATTTCATTAACCAATTATAGTCCCGACATATTTTATGATGGAAGCATAAAAATTTAGAATGTATGATGAGGCAATGGGGTATTTTTTATTCCTCCAGCATAGCATAAGAGGGCATATTGAGCTGTCCATTATGTATGTATGTATCCACACAAAGCATTTGTTTAACAACAAGAGGATTTACATCAACATAAAATGTGTTATGTGAGTTGTCCTATTCAGCAAGTGCTCTTTAAGATTTTATATAAAGGCCTGTGAATTTGATTTTTTTTTTCAATCTTTCATACACTTTTACACTACAGTGATCCCTCGGTTAATGAAATTTCGGTTAACGAATTACCTTCCATAAGATTCTTCACTTCGGTTAACAAAAAAATTTCGGTCAACGAATTCCTTATGAATTTTTCCCAACAAGTGTTCGCCTGCTCACCAGCTGTAGTATTAGTCCGCCAATACAGTAATCTGTTTTAGGGCTTAAATTCGTTACCATTTGAGTAAATATCAAGAAGGTTGTATTATTCAATAATTTTCCAAGTCTTATATTAAAGTTTTTAGTCGTTTTAACAATTATTTAACATAATTGGGAACTAGTTTTTAGCACGCCAAACAGCCACTCAACACACCCAAAATGGCGTCAGTGTGTGTCCCTGCTCAGTGGAGGAAGCTTCTTGCTGCACTCTCTCTTGAACAAACTATTTTTACGTTTTTACAGTACAATTATTGGTCATTCTGCAGTGTTGATTTAAAGAAAATAATCTTGAATTACACCAAGTGAACTAAAATTTTATGGGTGAAATGGCGGCATGGGCTGACTTCTCTTCCACCCCAATGCCGTCTCTTCTCCCTTTTCCTCCATCCCCATTCTAATTCCTCTCATCATCATCATCAACCAGGAGCCTTCTACATGCACACCTCAAAGTAAGTGTACTTTACTGCATTTATTTTTATTTTGTATGTAATTTTCGGTAAGCTGGAACCAATTACCCAAAATCCCATTGAAACAATGGTTTTGGTTAACAAATGACCTTCTGGAACGAATTGTGTTCGTTAACCGAGGGACCACTGTATACTGTACTGAAAGGTGCCCGTAACCAAGAGCAAACACATGCTCTTTTTATGACATCCATTTACTCTTACTGCTGTAGCATCCCCATAAACCACTTGATGTAACACATTCCTCTTGCTTCTACTGTAGTGTACACTGCTTACTAATAAATATAAACTCAAGTGATTCTTCCAAAGTTTTTCTGAAAATTACTCAGGATTACTGCACAACATTAACATAAAGATAAGAGACTTGGACACTCAAAGAATACACAAAGTAACTGTAAATAATTTAATTATACATAAAACAGACAGGTGCACAAGAGCCTTTGTAGGTTAGCATTGCTGTGTTGCCACCAGTGTCTTTTGTCTTCTTAATGTAAAGCATAGTAGTCATTACTTAATTAAACTGAAGACCAGAATTTAAATGAATCATTAAAGCTAAAATGCAACATGGTGGATGTCAACTTAAAGTCTCACATGTAATAAAAGTCTGGCAGCTAAAGTTTTTCAAAAAGAAAAACTACAAGTAATGTGATATATTCTCCACAAGCATTACAAGAAGCTACTGTGATTCTTGTGAAAATATTGACCTGTGACAACACCAAGTAGTAAGAGAACGAATGCTTTTGGTCATAAATGACACTAAGTAATAATTCAAAACATAGAATACTGTACTGTACTGTACAGTACATTGCGTAATAAAGTGAACCACGGGTTCGGAGGAAACACACACCGTACAGCACTGACACTCGTCTAATAGTATAGTTTTATACAGGAACAGAGAATGGGTGAGCTGCACTATAATTGGGCATGTGTACGTATAAAGATAAATATCAAACTAAATACAGTAGAGCAGCGAGTGCATACACGTGATCATTCATAGCAACTATCGGTCTAAAATGAATGCTCTCTTAGAGCAACCTAAACCATGTCATAAATGCATTACCTTTGAGGACATCCTGCTAATTATCAGTTAACCTTAACAACTTTGAGCTTAAAAATTATTCTACACAGAAATTTTGCTCAGTCTTTCAGCATAAAAAATATACACTATTGAGAATGGAATTTTTCTTAACATTTGTTGTTACCATAATTTGGGGTAAACATGCTGTTGGAAAAACATTCTAGGCCTTGAAGAGATAAAAATCACCTCATGTTAGAAACTAGTTAGGCCTTTTCTTCCTTAGGAGGATGTCAGGAGAAAACAGTAATTGGATATGTACACAGATATGTTTACCCCTAAACCTTGACAGGCTGCATTGAACCACCAAAAGAAAATAATTAGAGTATTCAGACTCGTAATTACCACTCAAAGCTGACTGTGGGCAATAGAACGTAAAAAATCTCTTTAACATTCATAAATGCATCTTTGAGGAAAATGTTGATGTTACACCCTGAATAATATAAAATATATTACTCTTCTGAGAGAATAAGGTGCATCAAACTAACCTGGACATAACACCTCAGGTCTGTCATTATTATATGGCAAAGTGAACTAAACTTATGAGATTCTTAATTGTAATTAAATCTTTAGTATATGTGAGCAATATGACATGTCCAATTCCTCAACTGATCCCATTAAAACATAATTAACTTCAAACCAATTACAATTCCTACAAAAACCCAATTTCTTGGCCATACTGAACCTAATTAACTTCCGCCACTAGCATGCCTGGAAATTAATGTCACGTGTAAACGTCTGTGAATGAGAGGTTAACTTAACATAAAAATGCTTCAACTTTAGAGTGAATTCTTTGGTAATGAAAACCACAGCAGGAAGTTGGGTTTCTAAGATGAATGAAAACATCAAAGGGGTGAGAAAAATTCCTACCTGAAGGACAATGCTGCATCATGCTGAGCTCTGTATATACTAGTCTGCCAGCTGGCAGGTTTCATTCTGCCTATACTAAAGAGAACAAGACTCAACTGATAGCCATGCTAAGCATTTTAGCAATTGTGTAAACACTGTAAAAAAAATATTGCCACTATATATTTCTGTAAAGCCTGAGGTTAGCAAATTTTGATAAACCTCTTGTAGTCCTTAAAATAACTACACAACCAATAATAATTTCAAAAAATAAATACTGTATTCAGTTTATAGTTGGCTGTTAAAAATGGGTGCCAAATGAGAGTATCATTGGTGCACTAGATCAGCAACAGTCACATGGGTTGATAATGTATAAGTTCAATAGCAGAACTCTGTTACAGTACTGTATATGTCTTGCTAGCCTTTCTCTATAACAAGCTGTAAATACATAGGTATACATGTACAGTGATTTGCAGTCAAAAACACTGAGCTTAGGTTATCTTAAAAGTACAGGACAATCTGATTATGAAATCTGTCTCATAAGCTGAATTACTAAATCAAAACATAATAAGGTGCACTAATATTCCACATATGGAACATATGAATAAACATTTCATTACCAAATTATTTTAGATGCAAAAAAAATAATAATATTATATTATCAAGTAGATTATTTGTGGAATGTTACACTCAATTACCAATGTAATAATAAGTCCTTATCACTTTATCATTAAATTCATTGTCAGTTGGAAAGTTAAACTGTACCTCAATATCATTTGAGTCTGAAGCAATAGTACTGGAAGTGAGAAGTACAAAAATGTAGGTACAGCTCCAGAGTTCACTAAATATCATTGAACACTGATGACATTGGGTGCACCTAAAGAAGCAAAGGTTCATTCAAACATTTTCCTCAGTTCATGTATGCAGGCACTAGACTGACCATGAACTATTTCACTGAGACTAGATTCAGCACCTTCATCAACACAAATATTATGCCCCAATGTTAATTGCCAAAATATTGTACAGAAATCTTTCTGTATATAATAAATACTGTGTACAAAATAGATACTACTCACATCCACTTCCTTAATACAAATATTACATGCAAATTTACTTGTATACTGCTAAAACTTGTGTACCTATACCCAAACCACACAGCACTGTCCTGTACACTGATGATGAAAAAATAATAATAAGCAGTTGCACAAGTGCATTATAAAACAAAGGAAATGCAAATGTACAAGTAACAACATTAGTAATAACAAAAATTTAAATAATGAAAATAAGATCACTTAAACTGTATCACAAGAACAGGCTTAGCAAGTCCTTCTGTTCTAGACTTTGGTTTCTAGGAATGCGTTGTTCACCACAAACCCGGAGCTGGTGGACCCCTGCACTTTGACAACCCCTCGCATAAGCTGATTCTCAAATATCCTGTAAGCTGCATGCAGTCATCATACTGTACTGCGAGTCTCCAAGTTCTTCCTGCACAATACAGTTGATGATTTTACAACTCGTCAGTTACAACTGCATCACTCATTACTGCTCAGTAATTACTGTCTAGTATGCAGGCAGAAGTAAAAACACAGAAGCATCACTGAACTCAAACTCTTCCTCATATATCAAAAGAAATTTACTGCTTATACAGCCTCCGTCTATATAATAAATAACATCATTACAATGGAAACTGATCAAGTAAGAAATTTCATGACACAAACCATATTCAGTTACCAGCTACCAAAAGCTTTTTTTTGTGATATTGTGCAAACCAAATTGTACATCCATAACCATTTTGTGAATGTCTCAGACCCTTTATATATTATTCATAAAATAAAGCATACATTTAATACCCACAGAAATTTCTACTCCCACACAAAGGAAAAAATAAATTAATAAATAAAATAAAATAATCCAATTAGTATCACCATGAAAAATATAGTTTTGATGCACAAACCTCACCTACAGATTAGTTTTCAATACTAAAGTTAGTTAAAGTTTCTTCTAAAACTTTATAAAGAAATTTTCAGTAAAAAATTTAGAATTGGTTAACATGTGCTCTAGTTTTGTAAGTTCATTTAAAAAATACAGTAAATAATATAAGCAAGCTGACAGTCATATGGCTTTATATGTCTACTTCATGCAATAATAAAAGATTAGTGATGCTTTAAAGGCAGAAACAATGCAATAATAGAGAGGAACACGAATGGTACTGACATAGTGAAATAGATTTTGATAGACGAATGGTGTTTCTTAATGGCAGATGATAAGTGAGGGTAGTTGTATATTTACTGTATGTTACCATACATGTAGTAAGGTCTCTGCTACGTTGCATGGAGCTTTAC
This sequence comes from Homarus americanus, assembly GCF_018991925.1. Classification (NCBI taxonomy): domain Eukaryota; kingdom Metazoa; phylum Arthropoda; class Malacostraca; order Decapoda; family Nephropidae; genus Homarus; species Homarus americanus. The sequence continues at coordinate 5,216,624 of NW_024720773.1, read as the reverse complement.
CTAGAATCTTAACAAAATCTGACAAGATTGAGCAGTTAGCTAACAGTTAGGTGACTGAAGAATGTGCTACAAGGTTAAAGCAAGCCAGACAAACAACAATGCACATGTGACAAAAAGTAGATCAGCATATTTCTGGGGCCTAGAATATAAAGCAGCAGTGTTACAAGCATATGATGTCATGTCTGAGGTTGTCAAGAAACCAGGGCAGTGGTGTTCATCTGTAGATAGACCGGTTTGGTGCCATATACAAGTTACTCGGCACAAGATCCACGGTTGTCTGCTGGGGGATTATCTGAAGCTGGAGATGCAAGAGCAGCATCATTGAGGATTGCAGTATCATTTTCCTGCAATAAATTGGTCAGAAGCATGAAGACTGGCTCAAAGGCACGTCGGTAACCCTGGGATGTAAGGTGCAAATAGTCGTACATGTCTCGGTGATCTATCGTTCCGTCTCCTAAGACCAACTCACGATCAATATTAACCACCTGTGAAAATAAGCAAGCTATGATGATGTACACTACATCATGGAGAATATGAAACAAAATATATCACTCCATTTCAAACATTTCCATTGTGCATAATGGCCACAATGACTATGTTGGCAGAGTAGTTATCAAAATAGGTTAGCAGTCTAGTGCTCTGAGACCAAATCCCTATTTAACAGGTAATTTTTGAGTGATACAAGTACCAGGTAAGAATTAATACTAGCAGTACAATATCTCTCCCCAATCTTGTGTCAAAATAACTAAATAACTCACAAATTTGTTTATGCTGTGTGGACAAAAGATGGACCTAATGAGTGGCCTAATTATCTGAAAACTAGTGTTCTGTAGTTGTATAGTGATGATACATATTTAGACACTTCAATTTAATGTTGCACACTTTAAAGTAATGATATACAGTACATACAGTATAGTACAGTACTGTACTGTACTCTCATTAAAGTTTCATAAAAAATCTGTAACAATAAAATTAATATTATCTGGACAATGTTTTCACCACTTGGCAGTGTTATCGAGTGGTTATAAATATTAATTATAAGTTTATGAAAACACCAGAACTGATACTGTACAGTACCAGTATCACACTCTAGAGTCTGGTTTGGTCTCTGTGTAAAACTAATAATCACCAAAATAACAAACAGGTGAGCTAACTAATCAGGTGACACATTCAGTCAAATGATGTTTGGAACTTCAAATAATTAGTCAAAAATTACAGACTTTGGATACTGAAGATAAATTATGAGTTTGGTGAATGTAGAATAATACCAAGGAAGAGACAAAAAGTACAGTACCCTCCTACAGAAGTAACTTAATAATAGTATCAGGTACAATAAGTCTACCAACAACCATCACTGTATGATGAAACTTAATTAACAGTCTCTGAGGATATGTGTCTAGTTTCTGTCACCTTAGAAAAGAATCTTTTAAATAATCCTTTCCTCTCCCAGAGGTGAGTGAGCAAAACTCTTTCAAAAGTAACTGAATTATAAGAAATAATTCACATAGCATTAACAAGAAAGGATCTAGAAGTCAAAATAATTATACAGTACACAAATTACATAAGGTGATTCATTCTATTGTAGTAATTGTGTATCTAGTAATTAGCTTAACTACTTCCCACTTTTGTGTAAAGTAGATCAAGGTATCTAAGAAAGATAAAAAAAAAGAATACAATAAAATATAACAGTGCAGGAGGACCTTAAGAGTGTTATCTTACAGGGCAACATACTGTACTGTATGCTGGTCAATAATTGTTTAACAAAGTTGCACAATTATTTTCAACAATATTGATGATAGTAATAAGAAATATTGAGAATGTGTTAATATACTAAAATAAATTTATTTCCAACAGTAAGGAAAATTTCACAGAAATTAACAGCAGCATTTTCATGTGTTTTATATATTAATCAAACATACTGTATTCAGATTATTGAAAGTACTGTACTGAAGTAACCGTGGTCAAATGTCCATTGACTTGTAATCACTCCTACAAGGACTAGTGCTGAAGGCCCAACTAGTTTTAAACAAAATGCAAACAAAAAATTAGGTTGTCAAATGGTGATCACTGCTACTAAGTTTAAAGTTAATAGGCAGAGTAATTTTGGAATACTGTACTGTACAGTATTTCAACATACAAGACCATAAGGACTGTTTCAACACACAAGACCATAAGGACTGTCATAATTTTTATAAGGCACAGAAATTTCAAATTTGTAGACCTTGTGTACTTAATGGCAACCATAATATCAAGTTAACAGATGTTGACTTTAGTTTTTGAGGAACTGAAAACAAAGATACCAGACAAGTGGACAACACCATCACACAACACATTTAAACTCATTCTAATAACTAACCTGGCATAATTCAATTTGACGTAAAGCTTCCTTAATGAGAGTATTGACTTGACTGTTCTTTTCGCGCAGGGGGTTAGGTTTTTCTCCTCGGGGTAGAAGTGTCTGGAACACCAAAGTTTATACACAATCACTAATGAGAACACATTAATCATCTGAAGTACAAGAATCCTCTTCTTAATTCTATGGGCTAACTGGACACAACCTACTGATGGCAGCCAGTTCAGTACAGCATCACCAAAATACTTCAAGACCTGTTTTAATATTATTACATACTCCTGTACAGTATAAAGCTAGTGGTACTTAGGTTAAAATAAAAATTATCCAAATTCCCCACAGAGCAAGGCTAAACAATGAGCAATTACTTTAAGATGTCAGTTTTGTGATTTTGGAGATGACAATAAGATTTTGAGAAAAGCACTACATTGGTTATATTGAAAGAGGGCTTCTGCATCTTAATTATTTTACTGACATTTAACTCTTGGTTCAAAATATTTTGTGAAAAATAAAATGTTAATGTTCAACATAAATGCGAGGGAACCAAAATGAAAGCTAAAATTCCTCATTAAAAAAGTCTTCTTTTTTTTTCTTTGGCCACCTTCCCCCTTACTTTAATCAAACCAGTCAGGCACACAATTACAACTGATTTATCTATAAAATTAGCATTAATACATTTATCTTTACAGTATATTCCCTTTTGTGTTCATTAGTTCCCTGACTATCTCAGCAAACTCTTGCTACTTATTCCAATCTATCAAAGTGTCACTATAATGTGTGGGATAGTGACCTTGGCTTCGACTCTAAACATTTTGAGACTGTCTTTACCAATCCTCTTACATATGAATTCTGACATTTTAACTTTTGTGAAAGCTCCACTTGCCATTTCATTTCATCAAACATTTAGAAGAAGTGGCAATACAAAAATTCTGGAAAAAAAAGAAAAAATGAGGTAAGCCATGCAGTTGATGATTTTAGCAGACACTACCTGTACTATCTTTCTCAGTGCCTTTGCCACCTACATATAAGTAGCATTTTGAATTTCTAGTAGAATATCCTGTGAAAACCTTAAAAATATTCATAGTACAGGATGAAACTATGAAAGTAGTGGCATTTAATTCCTGAAGCCTGGGGCGATAACATTGTTGCTTTTACTGATTCTATCAGCAGACCTGCAGATTTATCATTCTTCTGCTGACATTTATATTTTCAAAATGAAAAATTGCAGTGCATTTTCACAAATTCATATGTTTTTTGTGATTTGAATTGAAATAATTACGAGATAATGTACTTTTTTATTTTATGGTAGCTTTTAAATCTTCCACCAATTTTAAATTCTATTTGGTAGCAGTTGAACCAGAAGTGTCAGCTGCCAGGTCGGTCTATGGCCCTGATATGATGCTAATTTTCCTCTTGTATTCCTGTACATCATATACTTGTAGTGTACTGTATCTATAATGTATTAAATTAGTAATGAGGAATGAAGGGTAGTGACAGTGTGATGTGGTAAGCAATTCATGGTAGTATGTCTAGAAATCTTCAATGTTCCCAGAGCCAAACATAACTAGCCTTACCCAGACCACGTTTACCGTGTCCTTTGTCTGGTGTTAGCTACAGATAATTTTTATTACCCTTTAAACCACTAATTTAACTCTACACTGTAATATAATATAAGATTTTGTTGGCCTCCTTGATCTGTGGCAGTAAAACCCCCATAATTCGAAATAATAGAGGCTCTACCCTTTACGAATTACGAGATTTTATAAATTATGATGGACACAGACTCGAGGGAAAAATAAACAAAACAATGGTACTTCTCTGTTATCTGCCCCCAATCAAAATTTAAACATTTCTAAGTACAGGACAGTACCAGATTTAGGGTTATCAGACAAAATGGCACAAACACTAGGCAATGATGGAAAAACTGGTGGAAATAGCTCACACGCAAGGCCACAGACGTGATCTGACCGACACGCGTTTACAGTTCTTGTTTACAGTGAACCGAATGGTCGCATCCATACATATTTGTAAATGTCTCAATTTGAAATTTTCCCAAATATTACAAAAATTGTAACATACCTGTATTTCGTAATAGGAAAACATTACGAATTATGAGTGATTTTGAATTAGGGGAGTATGAATTGTGGGGGTTTTACTGTATTAAGTTTTTGTTTATAACTCCTAGCACCATCTGTGGCATAGGAAACAGCATAGAACTGGAAATTATAATCTAAATTAGTTCATCGCAATAAATTATATTGACAATACAAACTTATATATCTGTATTGTGAATATTGAAGGTTTACTTTTCCTATAAAGAACATGCACTAGGGAGAAATGAAAATACTGGTACAGTTCAATACAAAAAAGTACAAATTACTTACAAGAACAATTATATAGGATTCTGGCTGTTTTTCCTTAATTGTCTGGCAAATTTCTGTAATACCTCCAGCAACTTCAGCAGCTGAATGTCCATGGTTATTGGTCCCCACTAACACCACAACTGCCTGTAAGAGTACAGTACAGTAGTCATTCTTATCATGTCATTTCCAAATACCAATATCAAAACAGTTTGAAATTTATTAGCAACATTGAAAATTCATTTCCTACCACCACCTTCAAATAGCCTTCATGGCATCAACCAGTTGTAGATTTCTTCCAGTATAAAGCAGAGTACATAACCAGGCATTATGTTCTCTTGATGCTATCCCTTTTCTTATGATAAATACTGTATACATTAAGCAAAGTACAATACTGTAATATATTTCTTCTACAAGCAGTGAAAGATGATGCAAAAACAAAATGATAAGTCATATCAACATTCAATCTCAGTGATATTAATTTTTTAAGTGTAGAATAAAGCCTTTCCCCCCAAGGCACAGCCATGAGATTCATAGACAGGGATTCCACAGGGACAGGAGGGTCCCCACCCTAGACACCCTTGCATGTACTCTACTGGTGACCCTCCTAAGTGTGTAGTCACCAAGCAACTAAATCTTACCTTCGGTTTTATGTACTCCAATTCTCCATTTCGAAGTCTCCAAAGACAATGTTGTGTTTGGTCACCTCCAATACCGAAGTTGAGACTATGCATGGGAGCAAACCACTTCTCCCATAGATCAGTAGACTGAAGGCTGGCCACTAATGAGTCACCCACAAACACAACATCAGGCTCACTTTCTCTTGCTTGGTTCACAAATCTATTGTGCTGAAAAAATATAAAAAAATAAAATAAAATTTCATATCAGCTCTTCTGTATAAATATCACTAAACATTGATGCATAAAACAGAACAATAAAAGAGGTGTGATACATACTGGACTGAGTTCCATATACAGTACTGTACTGTATTGTATAGGGTAAATTTACCTTTACCAAAACCCAGGAACACCTACTGTAAGTTGTATGTTGTGCCTCACATGAGGAAACCTAACTTCACATTTTGAATCTTCCATCCTACCCCAATCAGTTGCTATGATAACAGATTACCTATTTTTCTCACTGTGTTGCCGACAACCATTCTCATCCATTCACCAAGATGCATGCAAGGATTGTGTCAACTCAAATGAGGCCACCCTTTTTAACCAGTAAGATCCAAATACCATAAGCTGTGATCTTGAATTCTAACCTCATGACCTCCTGACCCTAAAGCCATAGACGTCCTGAGCGAAAAATGCCAGTGACCCCCAAAAAAGCAAAAATATGCAGTTAAAGTTTTAAAAAAATTAAATTAATATAACTCGAATTAATACAGAATTATTTTTCATTTATTTGATATTTTGTAGCTTATGACCCCCATATTATGCTGGTATATAGACAAATAATTAATATTATAATTGGTAAATACATAAAATTATAGTGGTATGCATGTAAACAACAGTCAAGTGAGAATAAAAAGGAAAACTTTTCATGATAAACTATTAAATTAAGTTTGCTTTTAATAATCATGGAGAAAAAGTGATGTGTAATTCAGGAGATTATTGTACCTGTAATGTATTTTTATATTCCCTAAAAAGAAGTGCGGGGATACTGTTACTTTGTGAGCAAGACAATACTGTATGGCACTGTTGGTATACAGCACATAGCAGTAGGAAAGGAATGCTGGTCCATGACAAATGTCTCAGAGATCGTGAATGGCCGGGAAGGGCTAAAATTTTTGTAGTGGTAGCTACACGCCCCATGACTGGATGCCTCACTTTCTGTATGGCTGAGGGAGACAAAAGTACTCGCTCGGGACTATGGGATTCAAATTATCCCAGAGCGCACTGTTTACTTTTAAGTACAGTTACCTACTGTATATGACTTAAAGGAACTTTTGCTCCCATTGTTTATGCCATAACTGGTTATCTATCAATTGGGTCTGAAAAAGGAAGGTTTGACAAATATAATACATAGCTAACACTACAGACAATCAAAGGGGGACCTAATTGAGGTGTATAAACATCTCAGAGGGCACTACTCAATCGAGTGTCCATACCTGGAGCTGGTGGATGCCCGCCCCACAAGGGGTCATAGCTCAAGGTTGAAGTAGCCGCAAGTTGAAAAAAAAAACTGTGAGGGCAAACTTTTTCAGAGTGAGAATTGTGAACTCTTGGAACAACCAGCCAGAGAGTGTTGTGATGGTACCGAGTGTGAGCTGTTTCAAGATCAGACTTGACTAACACTGGAGCAGGTTCAGGTACATTCAGGAGTAGGTGCATGCCCAGTACTTGCCAACAGTGTGTAACAGAGACGTGACCGACAACCCAAATGGCTAACGAGCCGATCAGTGGTGAAGAGGATAAAAGTAAAAGTATAAAAGTATAAAAAAAAAAAATTTGGCTCCAGAAGTGCTAAGACATTTTTCACAGGGGTACTCAAATATGGTATACAGTAGTATATATAATGTACAGCTACATATACACTAAACCTTCTCAATAATGTCTGAATATTCCCAATAACAGATGCCTTTTGTCCAGGATCATTAGCAGGCAAAACCTGTAAAATCCATTAATGGGAGTGACTTTCCATTATTGACCATGTCGTCAGTTGGTACATGACTGAGCAGTTCAAACACCAGATTATAGAATGGGAGTGGTAGTTAAGGTAGGATAATTACAGGTACAACCTAAATCCTCCCCACACACCCTGCAGGTGTGGAGTTAACACATCACAAGACAAGGGTAATTACCCCTGACACCAGCCAGACGCTGCAATTGTCCACTGGATGGAAAAGGGTGAGGGTAAAAGGTATCTAGACAGACATGGGTGATCTGTGACACACTATAAATTTTAATGTTTCAATATGTTTAATTAACTTTCCCCCTGAAAAAAAAAATATGGACAAGTAAATTTCATGTCACTTGCCCGGGACAAGCATATGTTCCACATAACCTGCAAAGCCTGGTGGACTTATAAACTTATTATTTACAGTATTCATTCCAGAAAAGATGTGCATTTTGATGGATGGAAATTATGTGTGAAATTTATATTCTAGTCCATTATTTTTTGTATGCACAGGAGAGAAAAAAAAAACCCTCCAATTAAGGGAATACTACTCCCAATAATGGACAGGGCTGGCAAAAATAAATCCAGTATTGGGAGGGTTTACTCTATGCCCCTCCAACCTATGAAGGTAGTCCAGTACTACACTGCACCACTTACCAGTATACCTAGTGTATTTTATCTTCATCCTTGTCTCTTTTCAGGAGAATTGGCTATAAAAACCTTCCAGTTTGCCTGAATGGAATGGGTATCAGCCAGAGCATTACCCCAGTCTGTGGAACTTAATACAGTACAGTAGTACAGTTCTGTACCTAAAACAGTTTCTACATTTACCTGTATCCAAACAGACCCCAGTTAAGCTGGTTGCATCTTACACTTTCAACTTTCCCAGTGAACCTATGAGAACCCATCACTCTCACTCAAAATTTATGGCCTAACTTTTAGAGTGACTCTTGGAACCCTTCAATCTCTACCAATATGTTGGTCTAAACTAGAGGTTGGTGTTGTATTTCAACAAGCTTCTCTTCTGAGGAGTTTGATTTTTTAATCCACAAAACCATAAAAAGGAAACTAAATACTGTATGTGCTCTGGTATTCACACCACAAGCAGCTAAGGTAATGGTTTATACCTGTCCATTCACTCAGAAAAAAAAAATCATTTACATCCCAGAACAGATCTGAACCAGATTGCTTAATATCTCCTGATCTGCAAACAATGCACCCTCCATTTTGTCAGTATCATTTGAAATGTGCCAGTGAAAGATAGCAATTATATCCAGGACCGTACTGAATCGATTACAGTACTATACAATACAGTATTGTTAACTTGTTATCTTTGGATCTACACTGCAGTAGTGAGAGATGGGGGTCATCTTAGTTTTGGAGGTACGTACGGTAGTAGAAAGAATCGGTGTGGGCTACTTTAACATCATTTTCATTCCAACCGGGTAATTCATTTAACAGATTTTGGTGAAAACCAAATTAAGGTGTGTGGACTTATAAACTTAAGATTCTTCTCACTTATTAGAATCAACTCCAAGATAAACTTTGTTATTCTCATTACAATACTGTACTCGATAAGTGGCACGTATGCAGTAGCCTAATGCTTTCGATGGTTTGTCAAACTGACAAAATCTATCACTGGACCATGTGTGATATTTACCAGAAAGAAAAGTGTGAGTACCTGTACCACCAAACATGAAAATATATTGTGTTCAGCTATTACTTTCTGCCCAAATCTGACATACCGTAGTTCAGCGAGAATTTTTTACAATTTGCCAAACCAAAGGAATAGAAATAAATCTAAGGGACAGTACTGTGCTGGGAATGCCAAATCTTCTTAAAATTGCCTCTATTAAAAGGAGTACAGCATTTGGTATATAATATATTAGTAATACTTTATGACACTGCCTCATGAGAAGGAACAACTTTAGAAATTTTCTATACAAGAAAACTTCTTTCTCACCTCTTTAATATCCAAAAAAAGGTGGAGGAATTGCAACTTTCTTACTTTTGTTTTTCCCTTGTCTTTGTTAGAAGTAAATACGGTCTGTGCAAACTTGGAACATGATGTTCGCATTCTTCCTCCTGTTGACAATAAGGTAAGATATTAAAATAACACTGTAACCAACCAACCTACCTATCCTGACCAATAATAATGGACTTCCATCCCTGGGTTGGCAGGTTAGGTAGGTTTGGTTGGTTTACCTTATCTACAATATATCATCTTGTTTAATGAGGGAGAAGTGAGTACGCTATTTAGGTATGAAACACAACCAAGGCAAAATCCCGAATTAATATCACAAAACTTTTTGCAAATCTTTGTGAAATGGTGGTACTGTATATTATTAACTTAAAGAATTTAGAATCGTCTATACAAATATGTTCCTAAGTTGCTGCCAAAGAAGCACTAATGTCTATGAAATATTTGTCCCAGGAAGCTCCTGTGCCAATGTAGATTCGTGTTCTGGACAAAAACATGGGAAAGACAAAAATAAGAATGTTGCAATTTCTCTATATCTTTTTTATTCAAGATGTAAGTTTCCTTCTATATAAAAAATTTCCTCGAGTTACTTCTTCTCAAGAGCCAATGTCACAAAGTATTACCCATTTTATTGTTGCAAGTTGCACTTTAACCATTTTTTTTCATTTGCAATTCTTGTGCTTAAGACTATAGTCGGTACAGAGTGAAATTAAATAAGGTAAATTTGCATAAGAGCACTTAACTCTGTTAGACAGTAAAAAATATATTTTTCTAGTGTATTTATGTGTGTTTAAACCAATTGTGACCTTCATTTCCGTCGGAAAATGGCCTTTTTTTTTCGTGGGGCGTTTTCAAAAAAAAAAATAATGGCTAATCGAATACAAAATACACACACACAAAAAAAAAGAAAAACATAAACCAAACCTAACCTAACTGACTCACCATATGATGGAATCACTTATTTCTTACCTTATTGGCCGTCTCTTCTTTGTCTTTGGGATAAGGGAGGAGTTACCACAATGCCACATATGTTGGTCTTGACGATATTTACATTCGTTCTTGCACTTAGAACACTTTACTGAGGACGGGAGAACACCATGGGATCAAAAAAATGCTATAGTTTCTTCGTTTTTTTCAAAAAACTCGCAATCAGCTCCATATAATTGAAGTGACACCAATCGCAGACTTCCATGGTTGGAAATGAATCTGAATTTGGAAATATGACCCAAAATAAAAATCGAATTTGATTGGGCCAAAAATACCACGAATTAAACCGCGTGACGTGTACGGGAACGCATGCGCGTGATGATTTATGAAGGAGACACGCAGTGTGGGAGGTGAGGTAGGCGATAATGGCAGAGGATTAATGGAATAAAATAGAGAAAATTTTGGATACGCTATCTACGTTAATATACATTTGCGCTGGTAATGTAATAGAAGAAAATTATCTTATAATTAGACATCTTATTAGAATATGATAATAGATTAGGGATAGGAATGTGGGGTGTGAAAATGCAATAATACCTTAAATAATTCTGTATATGACAATACTGTTAAACTTAATTACCAACTTAAGTACTGTACAGTATATGACACAAGTCTCTGCCTTAATATAACAGGAACTTCTAAGCACTCTATTGTCAACCTATCTTAGGCCGAAGCTTACAGGCAATGGTAGATTCTGATACAAAGATAGATCCCAGTGTTTAGGTGAACTTTACAGTATATTCTGACAAGTTCTGGTGTTTAAGTACAATGGGGTCAGTGTGGTCTGGGTCCTCTGGGATACTTTACAACCACTTTCTGAGGTGGGATGGACATGTTCATAAAATGCATTAATAAAGTGCTGGGGCATCGGAAGTTATGCCACACTGAAGATGTGATTGTATGTAAGGTGTCCACTAGGATGTGATCTGAGTTACAAGAGGGTCTGAATGACAACAACCACACCAAAGTATTCAGTTTTCAGACAGCAGTACGGTATAGTTAACACTTCTGCATTTATTCAGTGAATGCCTAACTTATCGGATGGAAGTTTCTCCTCTGTACTATAAGTTGCCTTTTGCCGTAATTTACATGAAAACTAATGATAAAGCAGATCTCTCTAAAAAGTCAATAGTACAGAGCTGTGGAAGAAATTATTAGTCATCCCCAAGCCAAAAGTGCAGGCTGGTCCCCGCCCTATTGAGCACCTACCATGCTGAGCCAGCGCCCATCCCCCTGTACATCCTCGAGGGGTGTGGGCACCGCTGCTGGGTTCATCGTGACGCCACCAGCACCACGGAACCTGTTCTCCAACAACACAGTACCCAGGTGAGGCCTCCAACACCAACAGACGCAACTCTCTCCCAGCGGATGACAACTTGTGGTGGCGGGATATCGCCAGCGACTCGCCAGTCACGCCACTATTGCTGCTGCTGTAGCCAGGGCTGCTGCTGTGGTCACCATTGCCATGGCAACAATAATTCAATGGTGATACACTGAAAGGCAGTTTATTGTTTAATTATTACTGTGTAGATAATTTGATGAGAAATTGCTTAATAAACCGATCATTTTAGTTAATTATCGACGCAACATCTAAATTTGTTTGACTAGATGTAGGAATTTACCTGTTTTGGGAATTTCGTTTGTCCTTTTCAGAGATCTGATCAAAATTATAGAAGTAAATAAACGTGCATTTCAATATTAATCATTCTGATCAAACTCACGTCGACTTATAATAGTTAAGTATGCCCACTATATTTAGAGCTCGAAAAGTGCTATAGATTTTGCGATGAGCAATGTGAATATTTCATGTCTTGTTTAATAAAATACATGAAAAATAATATATTTAAAACTTGTGTCTTAGAATATTTCACGTACCAAAACAGTGATGGTATTGCCATTACCTACAAATTCCTCATTATATAAGCTTAATAAGATTTAACAATTCTAAAACAACAAAATGCTTTTGAGAGTCTTTTTAAGAGTCATAACCTATGCAAATAACACTCACTCTCAACAGAGAAACAGTAAATGAGCAGATTAATTATATAATAAAATATCTAGCTATATTTGGCGAAAATAGCCACTTCGCCTCACAACAAACATGGCGGCTGTAGCACTTGTTTTTTGTTTTGCTTGATCAGTGTACATGATCATTGAGCTACTTAACTATTAGCACACACAGTATATATATATATATATATATATATATATATATATATATATATATATATATATATATATATATATATATATATATATATATATATATATATTGAGGAAACATCAACTCATATAAAAAAAAATTGTCATTATTTACCGCAAGTTATTTGAATCTTTCTTGTATTGGTACCCAGCTAATAATTCAGCTTTATTAAACAGTCATATTAGAACATACAGGCACTGGAACATTTTTCTGTATGGCAGAAGTTTCGTTGCAATAATGTTTCATTAAACTTAAATACAGTTCTAGAAACGTGACGAAAAACTTATGCACACGTCCATATGCCTAATACTAACCTAAAGTAACGGTAACCTAACATAACCCTTATCTTATATATTAACCTAACACAACCTTAACCTATCATAACCCTAACCAACTTTACCTAATATTGTCTCAACATATCCTTAAGTTGATATTAAACAAACTATAGCATTAACAAAAAACATAATGTTCTCCTAACACAACCTTAATCTTACCTTAATTTAACATTTCACGTAATATAACGTTAACATAATACAGTACAACCTTACCCTGACATAATATTAACATAATGTAACCTTAGCATTACCTTACCTGACATGACCTAAACCAAACCTAATCAATTATAAGGTTAATTCATGGTTAAATATTATTATGGCCAAGGTCTGGGATAACGGATCACCCAAAGATTACCACACCAGCTTACTTCACCTAAATATTACGCACACCAGCCTTATTTCACCTAAATATTACGCACTCCAGCTTATTTCACCTGAAGATGAGGCATACCAGCTTATTTCACCTGAGAGGCACACTAGTATATTTCACCTGATGGTTAAACAAGCTAACCTAACAAACCCCAACCTAACCTAACCTTATCTAAACTAAAATAAATTGACTCTCCAAGTAGCGCTGGTGTCTACTACTCAGGTGAAATAAGGTGGGGTGTCTCATTAAACTAACAAATAGAAATGTTGTATTTTTAACTCACATTAAACCCAACCTAACGTAACATAATGCTTAACTAAATTCAATGTAAAATAAATCATTTGAATTTTTGGGGCAAACTATTGTTAAAGTAACCTAACTCAATATAATGAAAGTCATTTTGAGTTAATACAAGTAACGGGAACTTAACCAAGCCTAAACTAACCTGACGCATTATTATTATTTTTATTTTACCTTGATTGGCCCACCCAGGTACAGGTCACCGACTGGGGGAGAAAAAAAATAACCAAAAATAAAGTCAGAAATGGAAAACAATTTAAACAAACAAATCAAGTGTGAGAAACCATACATATGTTGTGGCGTCAAAGTAAGAGAAACAATTGAGACCCTTCAATTGTGTGTAAATGAGGCAGAAAGTCAGGTCAGCAACCTGGGACTTGGTCACAATTTTTGTGATGCCATATGGCAGCTGGGTCTACCATTATGCTTCCAATATCTTCCCAGGGGGTAGTACCTCCCTGTTTGATAGCCTACTTCTAACTAAATTCAAGTTAAAATAAAACTATAATAATAATTTCTCACCTGATCCTCTGTAAACTAACCCAAATCTATCTAATAAAAGTTATTTGGAGCTAATACAAGCAAATCAGAATCAACCTAACCAAACTTTTGTTCCCCATTTCAAACCTTTAAAAATTTTCCGTAGGTATGCTGTAGAATACTGGTTCCTTGTTGTTAATATTTTTTGGACAACAGGTATGGACCGACGGAACAACAGCCTCTCATTGGTGGACTTACCAACCAAATTCGCAGTAAAAATATCATACTAGTATAGATTCTATATCTATTTAAGTTACTATAAAACATAATAGATAGTTTTTACATCATATACAAATCTTAAAGTAATTTACTTTCTCTTTGTAATAAGTGTAAGATTAAATTTATCTGATTATTTATATTAATGAGACTATTTTCATATCTATAGCTACTAAATCCACATTCTTTTTAATACAATTTTTATTTTGATGTGTTACTTATGGGAGGTATGGTTCAGTGAAGCATACCTGTTGTGTCAGTAAGTGACAACAACGGGAACCAGTTTGCATGTGAAGAACAGCAGGTGTATGGGAGTGTTTTGTGTTGGGTCGTTTAAGAGGTTATTTTTGTGATCAAACTATAAATTTTTAACCAAACATAACCTTAACCAAACACCCTTAACCTAACGTAATATTAACCTGAAATAACGTTAACCTAACATAACCTTCACCTACGTAACATTAACCTGACCTTACCTGACTTGACCTTAACATTTAACCTATTATATCATTAACTAAATAAAATTAACTATGATCTTAACTAATGTTGGATATAACATTGTGGCAACATAAGTAAAAATCCTACTATAAGACTGTTTTAAATAACGTTTCAAAAGCGTCACAGTAACAGTGGCGTAACAGGGCCATATACATACATACGTAGGCGTCTTTAGCGAAATAGTCACCACTGTGTGTTAACCCTTTGAGTCCTGAAGGAGTTAAAACAATCGTCGTCAAAGGGTTAAACCATCATCGTCAAAGGGTTAAAACGTCGTCAAAGGGTTAAACCATCGTCGTCAAAGGGTTAAACCATCATCGTCAAAGAATTAAAACGTCGTCAAAGGAGTTAAACCATCGTCGTCAAAGGGTTAAACAATCATCGTCAAAGGATTAAAACGTCGTCAAAGGAGTTAAACCATCGTCGTCAAAGGGTTAAACCATCATCGTCAAAGGATTAAAACGTCGTCAAAGGGTTAAACCATCGTCGTCAAAGGGTTAAACAATCATCGTCAAAGGATTAAAGCGTCGTCGTCAAAGGGTTAAACCATCGTCGTCAAAGGGTTAAACCATCATCGTCAAAGGGTTAAACTGTCTTTGTCAAATGGTTAAACATCGTCAAAGGGTTAAATCATTGTGTTTAAAGGGTTAAACCATCATCGTCAAAGGGTTAAACAATCATCGTTAACGGGTTACACTATCTTCATCAAAGGGTTAAATGTCGTCAAAGGGTTAAACTGTCTTCATCAAAGGGTTAAAACGTTGTCAAATGGTTGAACTATCATTGTCATAGGGTTAAGCCATCATCGTCAAAGGGTTAAAACGCCGTCAAAGGGTTAAACTGTCTTCTTCAAAGGGTTAAAACGTCGTCAAAGGGTTAAACTGTCTTCTTCAATGGGTTAAAACGTCGTCAAGGGGTTAAAATGTCGTCAAAGGGTAAAACCACCATCGTCAAAGGGTTAAACTGTCTTCGTCAAATCGTTAAACTGCCTTCGTCAAAGGGTTAAACTGTCTTCGTCAAGGGGTTAAACTGTCTTCGTCAAAGGGTTAAACTGTCTTCGTCAAAGGGTTAAACTGTCTTCGTCAAAGGGTTAAACTGTCTTCGTCAAAGGGTTAAACTGTCTTCGTCAAAGGGTTAAACCACCATCGTCAAAGGGTTAAACTGTCTTCGTCAAATGGTTATACTGTCTTCGTCAAAGGGTTAAACTGTCTTCGTCAAAGGGTTAAACTGTCTTCGTCAAATGGTTAAACTGTGTTCGTCAAAGGGTTAAACTGTCTTCGTTAAAGGGTTAAACTGTCTTCGTCAAAGGGCTAAGCTGTCTTCGTCAAAGGGTTAAACTGTCTTCGTCAAAGGGTTAAACTGTCTTCGTCAAATGGTTAAACTGTCTTCGTCAAAGGGTTAAACTGTCTTCGTCAAAGGGTTAAACTGTCTTCGTCAAATGGTTAAACTGACTTCGTCAAAGGGTTAAACCACCATCGTCAAAGGGTTAAACTGTCTTCGTTAAAGGGGTAAACTGTCTTCGTCAAAGGGCTAAGCTGTCTTCGTCAAAGGGTTAAACTGTCTTCGTCTAATGGTTAAACTGGCTTCGTCAAAGGGTTAAACTGTCTTCGTCAAAGGGTTAAACTGTCTTCGTTAAAGGGTTAAACTGTCTTCGTCAAAGGGTTAAACTGCCTTCGTCAAAGGGTTAAACTGTCTTCGTTAAAGGGTTAAACTGTCTTCGTCAAAGGGCTAAGCTGTCTTCGTCAAAGGGTTAAACTGTCTTCGTCAAAGGGTTAAACTGTCTTCGTCAAATGGTAACTGTCTTCGTTAAAGGGTTAAACTGTCTTCGTCAAAGGGTTAAACTGTCTTCGTTAAAGGGTTAAACTGTCTTCGTCAAAGGGTTAAACCACTATCGTCAAAGGGTTAAAGTGTCTTCGTCAAAGGGTTAAACTGTCTTCATCAAATGGTTAAACTGTCTTCGTCAAAGGGTTAAACTGTCTTCGTCAAATGGTTAAACTGTCTTCGTCAAAGGGTTAAACTGTCTTCGTCAAAGGGTTAAACCACTATCGTCAAATGGTTAAACTGTTTTCGTCAAAGGGTTAAACTGTCTTCGTCAAAGGGTTAAACTGTCTTCGTCAAAGGGTTAAACTGTCTTCGTTAAAGGGTTAAACTGTCTTCGTCAAATGGTTAAACTGTCTTCGTCAAAGGGTTAAACTGTCTTCGTCAAAGGGTTAAACTGTCTTCGACAAAGGGTTAAACTGTCTTCGTCAAATGGTTATACTGTCTTCGTCAAAGGGTTAAACTGTCTTCGTCAAATGGTTAAACTGTCTTCGTTAAAGGATTAAACTGTCTTCGTCAAATGGTTAAACTGTCTTCGTCAAAGGGTTAAACTGGCTTCGACAAAGGGTTAAACTGTCTTCGTCAAATGGTTAAACTGTCTTCGTCAAAGGGTTAAACTGTCTTCGTCAAATGGTTATACTGTCTTCGTCAAAGGGTTAAACTGTCTTCGTCAAATGGTTAAACTGTCTTCGTTAAAGGGTTAAACTGTCTTCGTCAAAGGGTTAAACCACCATCGTCAAAGGTTAAACTGTCTTCGTCAAACGGTGAAACTGTCTTCGTCAAATGGTTAAACTGTCTTCGTCAAAGGGTTAAACTGTCTTCGTCAAATGGCTACTGTCTTCGTTAAAGGGTTAAACTGTCTTCGTCAAAGGGTTAAACTGTCTTCGTCAAAGGGTTAAACTGTCTTCGTTAAAGGGTTAAACTGTCTTCGTCAAAGGGTTAAACTGTCTTCGTCAAAGGGTTAAACTGTCTTCGTCAAAGGGTTAAACTGTCTTCGTCAAAGGGTTAAACTGTCTTCGACAAAGGGTTAAACTGTCTTCGTCAAAGGGCTAAGCTGTCTTCGTCAAAGGGTTAAACTGTCTTCGTCAAAGGGTTAAACTGTCTTCGTCAAAGGGTTAAACTGTCTTCGACAAAGGGTTAAACTGTCTTCGTCAAATGGTTATACTGTCTTCGTCAAAGGGTTAAACTGTCTTCGTCAAATGGTTAAACTGTCTTCGTTAAAGGGTTAAACTGTCTTCGTCAAATGGTTAAACTGTCTCCGTCAAAGGGTTAAACTGGCTTCGACAAAGGGTTAAACTGTCTTCGTCAAATGGTTAAACTGTCTTCGTCAAAGGGTTAAACTGTCTTCGTCAAATGGTTATACTGTCTTCGTCAAAGGGTTAAACTGTCTTCGTCAAATGGTTAAACTTTCTTCGTTAAAGGGTTAAACTGTCTTCGTCAAAGGGTTAAACCACCATCGTCAAAGGGTTAAACTGTCTTCGTCAAATCGTCGGTTAAACTGTCTTCGTCAAAGGGTTAAACTGTCTTCGTCAAAGGGTTAAACTGTCTTCGTCAAAGGGTTAAACTGTCTTCGTTAAAGGGTTAAACTGTCTTCGTCAAAGGGTTAAACTGTCTTCGTCAAAGGGTTAAACTGTCTTCGTCAAAGGGTTAAACTGTCTTCGTCAAAGGGTTAAACTGTCTTCGACAAAGGGTTAAACTGTCTTCGTCAAAGGGCTAAGCTGTCTTCGTCAAAGGGTTAAACTGTCTTCGTCAAAGGGTTAAACTGTCTTCGTTAAAGAGTTAAACTGTCTTCGTTAAAGGGTTAAACTGTCTTCGTCAAAGGTGTTAAACTGTCTTCGTCAAAGGGTTAAACTGTCTTCGTCAAAGGGTTAAACTGTCTTCGACAAAGGGTTAAACTGTCTTCGTCAAAGGGTTAAACCAACACGAGTCTACAGGACGTCATATTGGGCTAAAGGAAGTTATTTAGGATGAGAGGAAGAGAGGGGTAAAGGGGCAGATTGAGAATCATACACAATCACTTGGTTTAATGTCCTCTGAGGGAGAGGATCAACTGTGTCTTAGTCAATATATTCAACTGTAGGTCGTGTTCGATAAGTCTTCGACTGACCCAACCTGAGCATAAAGAAGCATACTGTATGGTGTGTGATAGGAGCCCGGGGACATTCTTCGTCTGATGGGTTCACCTTGGAGCTGTGGATGAAGGAGTCAACTAGAGAAGAATTTTACCCATGGTGGATGAACGTGAGCAGCCTCTACATTAGGCATGTAATTAACGAGGTTCTGGAGTGCAGAGAAATATGTTTTTATGAGGGTAAGACCACATGGCAGAAGAAGAGACAGGTGCATTAGGGTCAAGGAAAGTTCTGATAACACGAGAATAGTGCGGTGGCAAGGTGGGGAGAGTGTAGACATTTGACACTGAAGTGCAATTGATTAGTGTAAATTCACTCAACAAGGACAGGAAGACTATGATGTTGACTACCCCGCGATAGTGTTGTAGAATATGTCGATTGAAAATGTTCAGCATAAATCTTTTTTTACTCTATAATTTTGTTTCACTCTACATCTCAGTTAAACAACGGAGAAAAATAGGGATTTAACTAATGTCTCCTGTATTATTATGCTATAACCAGCGTAAACAAATCGGGTACAGTAAATTCTTCAAAATGCCTAGACTCCTAGAGAATCGTTTTCTTTGGTGAAGCACATCGATGTGGGTCAGCTGATAGACCACACCTGTGGAAATTTCCATGGATCAATATTACATACCTGTATATACAGAAGTTTATCTGAAATTCCATGTAAGTTATATTAGTAGAGGTAGTTTTGGTGTCAGCATTAGTTATATATGAAAGCCGCAGGTATTTGTTGTGAAGAAACAACTACACTTACCGATGTGTCTGAAAGGTCATCATTTACATCATCTAAATTTGTGAGGCCTCCTAAAATAATTTCGCAGATATAGACGTCGACGCAGATACTTGTTTGGGTGATATTAATGATATCACCATTTGTCAATGATAATTAAGTTTCCTTACTGCTAAAATTCTAAATCGTCTCCCTTTGTTTTATGTAATCTAATTGCATTGAAATTTGCTGTTGCATGAAGTGAAGTGTGGTGTGCATTCATTGAGCATGGTAGCACCCTCAGCCCTCTCCCAGCAACCGTTGTATAGGGGAAGGTAGAGGCTAAACCTTCCTTGTTCAGCACCACCTTCCTCCCGAGAAACTATACACCCCTCAAAACTAATACTAATCCTGATTTCCCCCTCACTTACTAACTCGTTTTATCTATCTTCTAATATCGGTATTTTCATTAGGTACATAAACTGTTCCTTCCAATACCAACATGTTGTTTGAATGCTCTCAACATCTTAAATTTCTTTTCATACTTTCGTACGCGCCTTTCCACCTCTGTAAGGACAAAAAGCCATGACCAGCTTGGTTGTGAACCCACGTGTGGCAGTCATGGTTCTGTCTGTCTGTCTTGTTCTCTATTTGGCGTTTATTAACTAGTACTGTACATGCTTCTACACACACACACACACACACACACCGTGAAAGGTCTATGAAAAAATGAGATGAGCTCTGAATTTTCACGAACGCAACCGAAAATTGTGAACTAAAATCTACCAGGATAAAATTCGTGATGAAGGATGTGTTCTAACAGTTGTATTTTCCAGTACTTCTTGGCATTTAAGTATGCAGGTTGAGCCGTGAGTGGAGGGGAGCGGATGTGATGCTACGGTCTGTGCTGAGAACAGTAGACCAACTCAGCTCTCAGCCATATACGGTCTCTGCCAGAACTCTCACAGACGTTCGCATCCTTTCACAATGCAACGTGGCATAAAAAATATTGCAGATTGATTTGGTGTTTAAGTATATTTGACTGTAATGAAGGAACAAGTCACCATATTGAATATGAAAACACTAGCGCGAAGATTATCAAAGTCTCTTGTCAATGAAACTTTTTTGTTGTTACTTTTTTCTTTATTCACAAGTGTACGGTCACGGGTCTACGGTGGGAACGGTTCTTGCTGTAGCTGTAGTAATGTGGGCTTCACAAGTGCTCCCTACACGACATGATGCACAGCGTCTCCGTTGATAGGCACTTGTTTCTATTAATTCACCCTCAGTATAGTAATCCATGGAAATTCCAAATGCCATCTTAATTCATTCAGAAGATGAATATTAATACTTCCTGTGGTTATGTTCTTAAGCAAAACAGGCAAATAATTATCCATATTTTCTTGCAATTTAATCATTTTGGAAAATTACTCCAGCAGTGACATTTTTATTTATTTTTTTAGGTAAGAGAAGAATTTTCACGTTACAGTGTGGGAAAAAATAAAAGTTTTTAACAGTGTTTTTACTGAAGTACAGTATCCCATGAACTTGTCATTAAAGTAAGCAACCCTGCAGACCTTAATCCGTAATTGATAAACTAAAAAAATAAAACAGTTGTAATCAATCGATCCGCAGTGCAGTTACCAAATTTGATCGTCCATAAAATCGGGCTTTTAATTAATGTATCCCTAAACATTTTTCTTTTATTCTCTTACGCCATTAAGTCAGAGTATTTTTTCGGTTGTGGTTTTCTTTATTCAATAACCAACAGTTGGCAACAATGGTACAGTTCTCTGGTCATTGTCAATGTCGGTATTTATAACATTACACAGCAGAAATAGAGTAATCAAAAATTTTACAATCGAATATTTAAAGAGTAGTAAAGAACAGGTACCGTATCCGGGAAGTACTGATTGACTATCAGGCATTAATTGGTAAGAAGAGAGCTTCAGGTATTCCTCTGGACTGAAATACAGGTAAAGAAATACGAAGTAAATAAATCAAAATAAATTAACATGTAAATGCATAAGTAGCCTTTCTATCTCACGTTCAGCATACTCAAACCTTATATGTAAAACTTGCTGTAATTCACTATTAGTATAGATAATACAGTTAGTTTATTAACAAAATATGTTACAAATCTTCCACAATTCATTCTATACATTACACATTTTTTTTCCAAAAAACTTGCAAGTACAAAATACATGGAATAGATCTGCATCCTATCCAACATAACTACTATAAATGTATGTACGGCAACAATTATTCATGTAAATAAATTTTATTCATTTTTGCAAAAATTCACATGAATCCAACGTACGTATATTTAGTTGGACTACTGTACTGTCGTCAAACGAAAGACGTCTTTATTTCAATCTAATTTGAAAGATATAATCTGTGCCTTTATTATATGATTAAATTTCATCATGCTGAAGAGCCCGAATTGTGTTTTCTTTTTTAATATTATTTAATATGAATCCTTGGTTCAAATATGAATTAACATCTAAACTTCATACTCACAAAAGAGGACGCACTGTAACATTGATATTCTGTAGACCTGGGTAAAGACATTTCCCTGTTCAAATCATAAATTATGGCGTTTTGTTGAAGCTACTCGACCAGGGGTTCTCAACCAGGGGGGAATTTCCCCCCTCAGGTTTTCAGGGGAAACTGATACTAATATGGAAAAATAAAGGATTTTCAGTATTATATGCATATTATTTGGAATGCACTTTTTGAGGCAGACAATCTTGGAAAGGAGGGGGGAATGACATTCTGACATGGTGAAAGGGGTGCATGAGGCAAACAAGGTTGAGAACCACTGTACTAGACGAAGACTTCGTCTAATGTAAAACGCCAAATCTGAATTCTCTGCCAAAGGTTAGGATCACAGTTGTATATCAAAGGTAATTTTCTAGTACTTTTATTGTCGATTCCACATCATATGAACCATTAACCACCCTTTTGAATAGCATTTTGGCAGTTTTATATAGTCAGACCAAAATATGCGTTTCCTTTAGGGTATGACGAACAATTGGTGTGGTATTGACTTGCTTTATATTACCAATGCCAAGTTCTTATTCTTGTTTGTTTTACAATTGTCCATGACTTTTTTTTATTCTTAAAATCTTGCCGTTCGTATTTATTCAACACAAGTATGTAGAGTGCAGGTTTACGCTGACCTGTGTGATAGGCTGTACAACACCTGGTGACCTGTGATATGCTTGATAGGCTGTGCAATACCTGGTGACCTGTGATGCATTTAATAGGCTGTACAATACCTGATGACCTGTGATGCATTTGATAGGCTGTACAATACCTGGTGACCTGTGATGCATTTGATAGGCTGTACAATACCTGGTGACCTGTGATGCATTTGATAGGCTGTACAATACCTGGTGACCTGTGATGCGTTTAATAGCTGTACAGTACCTAATGACCTGTGACGTGTTTGATAGGCTGTGCAAAACTTGGTGACCTGTGATGCATTTAATAGGCTGTACAATACCTGATGACCTGTGATGCGTTTAATAACTGTACAGTACCTAATGACCTGTGACGTGTTTGATAGGTTGTACAATATCTGGTGACATGTGTTGCGTTTGATAGGCTGTACAATACCTGGTGATCTGTGACGCGTTTGATAAGTTGTACAATACCTGGTGACCCGTGAGGCCTTTAATAGGCTGTACAGTACCTAATGACCTGTGACGTGTTTGATAGGCTGTACTGTATTGGTAATATACTTTTTCCAGGTCAGATAATCACAATACTGTATTGATAATGACGAACCTGTACATTTTAGTAAGAAATCATCCTAATGGGCGAATCTATAGCTCATTGGTAAGTTATTTAGACGAGGCTACAATGTAGTGGATATGCTGGAGTCAACATGAAGGTAAGAATGTTTTTTATCGATGCGAACAGGTGATCTTCTAACCCATGTTGTATTTGATTAGATTCAGTCGGCATATTAATTTCAAATCACCAAAAGATAAAAAAAAAATATAAAATTCAGGGGAGGATCTAGGAATATAAAAAAGGGGAGTGGGTGAGGCTCACTGTGGGTCCAAGAAACTGTGGGTGAGAAAACATGGCGAGCACAGCGAGCCCACCCAGCTGGGGGTGTTGGGGGATTGGAGGGGCGCTGTAAGCCCCCTAGAAATTTTTTGAAATCAAACTAATATTATTGGCTTTTGGGAGCCCTTTTGATGTCACGTACACTTGATATCAGGATATATTCTGAGGTCAATAATAATTACTTTTTACTGGATAAAAACGCCTGAGTACAACATTGCATTAAATAAAATGTATTGGAATTTTCTGGTGAAAAGGGGGGTCCGGGCCCCCAGGACACCCCCCTGGATCCGCCCCTGAAATTCGTTTTGACACTTTCCTAGCTAATGTAGTCGTGAAAGTAAATAAATTTCGATCAGAAATATTGTAAATAGCCTACAGCACTGGGTACACAGCCAATTTAAAGTCTACTTTTGCGAAATGCATAGTGCCTATATATTTTATTTTTTACAATATAACAATCCTTGATAATAAAACACAGCAAACATCATATTCCCGAGAAAAGATAAGATGGCAACTTTGCTTGAGGTGACAGAATGCACAAAAAAATGCAGCCGAAATGGGATAATACAGTAGCGTTTACTTTACCACTGTTTCAATAAGTAGTCTGATTCATAGGTTGGTATGGGTTTTAATATCATGATGAGTTATTCAAAAGGCAGTGGATTTCGATTTATCGAAAAAACTTGGTGTTCATGCATTCATGCTTGTTTGTGCGCTGATATATAATGGTTTAAGAAAACACAAATTCTCTTCGGTAGTTGGTGGATATCACGATGTATGGTTTTAATTACTGATCAACGAATGATTTTTACCAGATTGGAGGCAACACCTATTTCTTATTTATCTATTCTTGCCACGTGCAACGTTTGTTTTTAGTGGACGTATTGTTTATGTCTGGGATTTTCCATATATATCTAAAAAAATATATTAACTAAATTTTAATTGTATACAACTCACCAAATATAACATAGAAGTACATTATTAGTGTGCATTATTTGGTGTAAGGTGTTGTAGTTGTTAGAAGTAAAGGAAATGGAAACAGGTTTGATGAGTTTGAACTTGGCGCTGGTGGATGGTCGTGCGGGCCGTTACAATCGCTGGATTTCAATTCAGTGGAGGAATATGGCGGCTGGAGGTCCCTGGGCTGAACGCGGATTCCGTATTTGAAGACTGAAAACGCGTCGGCTTGGCTCAAATACATTATTTAAAGGTGATATATCGATGACATGCTGTACTTATTATAATTTGATATTTGTGTGAAGTGTTGTTTGTGTGTGGTAAAAGAGGTTACGGCTGTGTTATCAGTGTGAACGTTACACAGATCGGGGGATGAATTGTTGACATTCTGCCTCTCGGAGTTGTTGTGTAGAATTTTCAACTAGAGAACCCGGGATCATGGCCCACGTGTACAATAAAATAATACCGGTATATGGAGCATTGTCTGTAGACGGCGTTCTTACCATAGAAAATGAGAGTTTCACGTGAAGTAAATTTTTTTCAGGGCGGTGTTTTGAAGAGGAAGTAGGACCTTGGGAGCTATGGTCTAAGTGAGCTATGGGACATCTCCACCATGTCTTTAACCCTACAGATGGTCTTGGCCTTCTCTCTCCCTTGACATCCTCGTATTTGGCTTAATTCCTCGATTTTTCCCTTCCTATGGCCAAATTGTGGTCTGTATCCAAAACTTACTTTTAAATGGGTTGTTATTTGTTTTAAATGTAGGGAGTTGTGTAGTATATCCTTGGCCTGGGTTCTCTAGTTCTTGTTTATATGGAAGAAATTTTTAAAAGTGTTTCTTAAGTTTTAGAATGTCAAGTGTTGTTGAAGGTGATGGAGGTTATGTAATTTTTTTCAAGGGTAGAGAAAGTTCAGAAATTTCTTTTATATTATGGGATTTTAAAATATTTCTAGTCAATAAATTTTGTTTGGTCAGTGACATGAATTTCTTTTGGTCAGGTCTTAAACTTAGTATTGAAACCTTGTGTAAGAATTAACGGGTCGTACTTCAGAGAAATAACGTAAGCTTAGCTCCATGTGTGTAGATTGACTTGAAACAGTGTAGTACAGTATATATGAAAGCACTTATCTCAATTAGTAGGAATATTCCAGATGTAATTTGCTATTTCCATTACAAACTTTGAATTTAATTGAGTAGTAAGTAGGCCATGGTCTCGTGGCTTAACTTAACCTAACCTAACCATCCCTTAATTATTTCTGATTTCAGCTATAATGAATCATTCAACAATTTCTACTCCAGTTAGTAATACTCTCGTTTGTTCCTCCATAAATTAGTCCTCTCAGTGATGTTTTTTGTCAGTTAGCTGAAGACCTGTTAGGGCAGAAGCCAGGAACTGAGCGTTGCTTTATAGGAGTAAGTACAAACATGCTCATATAGATTCTACTATTGGGAGCAAAATGTAGAATTATATTTCATCAAGAGTACCTGTATGTACAGGTATATAAAGGAACCCGATACTGTATTTCTGATACTATACTGTACTGTGAGGTATTTCCTTTAGTTATGAAAATTATTATAAACATGAATTCAGTTTTTATTTCTTCACTGTGCCAAAAGGGCATTTATGAGTATCTCTTCTAATCTTACTAAAAGGAAATACAATACTGTACTGTAGTAATTCAGATAAGATGTGAGTTACAGGTATCTGTAATGTTTCTTGTACTTCTAAAGAAAATTAAAATTAATTGAAAATGGTTAATGGCAGCTTTTGTACCCATGGAAATAGATAAGTTTATTTTGTCATTGCAGCATTATATATATACTGTATATGGCTAAATCCTATAATAGCTTATTGGTTTATATTTAAGGTGCATAATTTGAAAGGTCAGATTAACATCATATATAGAAAGTGAATGGGACTGATTCAGAAATTTGTGTATTAAATGCCTAGAGTTGCAGTTAACTGGTAAACAGGATGGTGCTCTAACTGGCTTATCTGACAAGGTTGTGTGTTTCAGGTCTATTAAGGGAGCCGGCCGGCTGAGTTTGGTGCAAGGACCCAAGGACAAGGACCATGATGTCCAGCGCCAGGAAGAGGGTAAGCGTGGCTCCTACAAGTAACCTAGTTATTTTGCACGAGCCACTCTGATGTAGATGTGAGGGAAGCCATACTGATAGAGATGGAGAAGTTTCTGTTAAGTATATTAGAAGAAATACAAATATTTGCAGTGCATTATGGGCATATTATTATGTTCTTGAGTAGACACTAGTTTTAGTGGTAATTTAAATTTGTCTACATGTACAGTAGTTTAGCCACAGCATGTTAGACTGCTTGAGATTATATATACTGTGTGTGTGTATATATAATGTATTTATTTCTTGGTAGCTGTTGGAATCATTGTTTAGTACAGTTATATGAAGAACACTGGTCCAAGTTATTTATGATGATAGCTTTTTAGTTACATTTGTCTTCAGACCACAATTTCAAAGATTTATTGAACAGTTGTCTATTTCTATGTACGTATCGTTTCATTGTTTGTATTTTTTCAAACATTGAGATATTGCAAGATAATATTTTAGTCTTCTAACTTAATCACATCTGAAAAGTTTTGAGAAGAATTCTATACAGTATACAGTATTCAATGATCCTACCACAGTAATTAATTTTTACAGTCTTTTTTTAATGCTTATGGCACTAAATTTTCATTCACATTTCTTTTCTGTTCACCATTGTGTTTTTTTCTGTCCTCGTGATTGTTTTATGGTTCATGGGTTCTTTGAAAAGTATCTGTACTGAAGGCAGGTATATTGTAGTATTGAATCGGCGTCTCTTGCTGCATAGACAGCTACTCCCCCAGTCAAACCAAGGCTCCAACCCTGATCCAATAGGTACATTTGCCTCTGCCTTTAACAGTGAACCTGGTGTTCCCATGTGATGTGGCACTGCTGTAAAATATTCCCAGCCAAGTGAAGGGTATCATTGACTGTGAATCAGCAAACGTCATGTGATTCATTTGAGCTCATTTTGAGAGTGAACCAGTGTAAAGAAGTTCTAAATTATTGCCTGATACTTGTGATAGTTGAAAGTGACATTTCTTTCATCTAAAGCAATATGAAACCAATATTATTTGTTTCAAAACAATATTGTGAGGTGGAGGGACCTTCGACTCACAGCCCCCCTCCCTAACCACCTGCTCGCCTGCCCTCCATCCACCATCACCTCGCTGTATAGTGGACACCCAGTTAAGTTATACTGCCTTCTCTCATTTTGTTAATGTGATTATGATTAGAGCAATGAATCACATGAGTTCACTGAATCACTATCATTGATACCCTACGGTCGACTGGGAATCTTTTAGCTACTGCAGGTTCGCTGTTAAAGGCAGGAGTGGAAGCAACAGTACATGTATAGGTTGTGTCCCAAAATTTTTGCTTCTGGCATACTGTTTTCATGTGTTGCCTGCACTGTGTCATGCTCTTTGTGTTTCCCAAGGCCATTTTCCATGAATCTGTGGGTTAGACATGATTACCTGATGGCCTGGCATCCCAGTTGTCATGTGTCAAATTTGAAGCAACTTTACCACTGGATGCCCTTCCTATTACCATCCACTTTGATAGATTCAAATTGGGCATTACTGTATATATAGGACTTACAGGCAGGGTAGGGTCACAACTCCCTCTGGTCATAAGTGGATTTTGTTTATGGCAGGCTGTGCAGAGTAGCAGTGTCAAGATTAGGGGCCTAACAAGTGATATTTTCATGCCCATGTGCCTGGCACTCTCCTGGCAGACAAGTTTATATTTTGAGAGGAAAATACCAAGATAGTAATTTGTCAGGTGTTGCTTGGCCCCTCCTCACTCTCCCTGTAGTGTACATGTTTAACCAGTGTGTTCTGTCAACCAGTGAGGTGATGGGATGGATGTGGGGGAAGGCTGTGCGTGTGTGTGTGCTTGATCTGTTGCCATATTGTGATGTCACAGCTGAGCTGATCCTTGACTTTTCTGCTCCCACAATTATCTGGCCTATAAGAAAACCCAGCTGTGTGTTACATCCTTGGTGATGTCACAGATGATCCCTCCCATTTCTATTGGTTTGTTCTCACAATAATCTGACCTGGAAATCTGTATAAAAGTTTCTATTGCTGTGCAAACAGGTTCTTCAAATGCCACTGGATGGGGAAGGGTGAGGGTAAAAGGCCTTTAGATTGATACAGGTGATCTGTATTTGAATGTTTTGAAATGTTTGTTTACACCCCCCCCCCCTAAAAAAATAAAAGCACTCATGCAAGTCTCAGGGTGACAAATCAGGAGCAATGCCAATTTTCCCATCCTTTGCCTTCTTTTTTCTCTAACTGTTGTAAGAATTGTGTTCTGCTGTAGCTTCTCCTTCCATAACATGGCCCCAAGATTTATCCTTGTTGTGGCTAACCCACACAAGCATGGGAAATGGCTGCAAAATGTTGATAATGGTGATGAATTTACTCAACCTGGGATCAACCATCAACTGGGTGTTCTTCCTTATAAACCACTCAGGATCAAGTTCTTTGATTACATGTAAACACTGCTGCTTCCTCAGTGTCCATCCCCTTCTTTCCCCTGTCCTTCAAACTCCTGTACAGTCTTTCAATTGTATTGTCTGTTTCTTAATTAGAAATGTTTTACCAATCTTTCGTTCTTCATTCTCTCATCATGTCCATGCCACCTAAACAAATAATAAACCCTGATTGGCCCTCTGTCCAAAACTTCTTTTGCTTCCACAACTCATTTCTGTTATTTTGTTTTCCAAGAAGTCTTTTCACCTGGTATATTTCTCTGTCACATCTAATTTATTTTATTTACATTCTGAGTCCATGCTTAACGCCCATACAGTGATATTGGGAGTACAGTACAGTATCTAGTTCAGGCATCTCTCAGACAGAAAGTAGCCCCAAGGATCTTCACACGATTATGAGGAGTGATGTTAGATATGGGCTTAGGAAGCTTTGGTGTGGCTTGATTTGATGATTTAGAATTTGTGAAAATCAGAAGCCATTAACACTCCATCATACTTGACGTGTACTGTACGTGCATCAAATTGCAATTGCTCGGTCATTTTTGATTCAGACACGCATCATCAGGAGTACAGAGAGCCTACCAGTCGGAAACACGTATACTGTATAGTACTGTATTCTACTGTACATGGTAGATTATATGAAGAATGTCATTGCATCTTTTTCTTTACATTTCTCTTCAGTATGTTTCAAGGACTATGAGTGTCCTGTGCTGTTAGTTAGGTGTAGAATTGACTGATCACTATGATGCTAGGTGTTAACGTTTCTTCTCAAATGGGTGTTTTGACAGGTAGGGAATCCAGTTAGACATTTTAGCAGCTAAATATACAGAACAATTACTCTACATATATATTTGAGTTGAAGGAGAGTTGGTAAAGTCCTTATGACTGGAGCTTTTTAGTTAGACTTTTTGCTTTGACTTGAATAAATAAAGGTTTAAAAAAATAAATAAACTAATAAAATATTCTTATGAAAAAGAAAATTTTTGCTTATTGATTACAGTGGTGTCATCAAATTCCCTGTACACCTAGTGAGAACCACGGACAATGAGAGGAAAGATATTGCATGTGTGACCAGGTGGGGGTATTGCTGCGTGGTCCAGTTTTTATTATTGATTCCTATTAAATTCTTGCAGCTTCAGCTTCTTGTGATGTACAATTCATCCTCTTCAGCACTGATTGGTTTGTTAGCCGCCTGGGTCGTCGGTCACGTCTCTGTTAAGCACTGTTGGGAAGTACTGTACTGGGCATGCACTGGCTCCTGAATGTATCTTTACCTGCTCCAGTGTTGGTCAAGTCTGGTTTTGAAATAGCTCACATTCGGTGCCGTCACAACACACTGGCAGATTGTTCTTAGAGTTTACATTTCTCATGCTGAAAAAGTTTGCCCTCACAGTTTTCTGGACTTGTGGCTTCTTCATCCTTGAGCTGCAACCTCTAGTTGAACTCCAGGTATGGACACTCGGCTGAGTAGTGTCCTCTGAGATGTTTATAACCTTCAATTAGGTTCACTCTCTTGCCTGTCTTTAGTATAAGCTAGGCCGTTGCAGATGTTCTAATCTCTCGGGGTAACTGAGGTGCCATAGTGCAGACACCAGTCTGGTGGCCCTCCTTTGGACATTTTCAATCAACTGACAGTGTCTAGCATATCTCGGGAACCAGACAGTGAAGTACCTCACTCCTGTAGATAGTTAAGAGGATATTGTAAGCTAATTTTCAATATAGCAGAAACCATTTCTTATGAGAATTAAGTAAAACGAGGTATCAAGCTGAAATAATTGTGTATACACAGTATATATTTATGCATTATTTTCATTTTATAATAACGGAGATTGAGACGATAGGGTTGGGGTTGTGTGGATTTGAGTCATGACAATACTGTTGGAACCTGTCTTGTCCATGTACTTCCCAAACACAGGTGTCCTCTGATAGTTGTATATCTTTCAGTAATGATGAAAAACAAGTTTATGGGCCTGGGGCATCAACATGGTGAGGGAGAAACAAACAAAAGTTCATTTACAGTTGTTTTATATCATCTTTTTCCTCAATGACTTTATGACCCAAATCATCGCCACTACTGTACTCGAGTCTCCTGCACCACAAACACCTTGTACACTTTGGTGATACATTCCTACCCTGTACATATGCAGCACATGGAGACGCACTTCTGCCTCACGTTCCCCCTGGTCTGTAAGCACTTATATGTGATGACTAGTTCGTCGGGGTCACTATTGCTGAAGCTCACATACCACCCGAATTTACTCGATGAATCTACCAGTTCATCAGTATCACTCTCACACTATAATTCCCATAATATTTTACTTATTTTTCTGGGTATCAATGCATTACTACTACGGTGAGCGGTCTTTCTTCATATTGTGTCACAGGACTTGCTAGATATCACTTCCTTCATGCCAATAGAAAAACACTACTGGTGGAGGGAGGGACTAATGTGGGGGAAGAAAGTTTGCCACGAGTCAAAATAAATCACTCGGGGAGAAATCGGGCCCGACATAAAAAAAATTATGGTGCGGAAAAAATCTTGATTACTGTAGTGTATTGTACTGTATATAGATGATCAAAATCGGGAGTGACAAAAGGCGTTTTTCATCTATTAACGTTCCCATTGTTTAAGGGTTAATGAATTCCCTATTTTGGACTGAATTTATTTCATTTATTTTATTCCTCATCCACACACACACTCCAGTAGCATTGTACAGCCCTCAACTCACCCCCATTAAGATTTTGTTTGTTTATGACTGGGGTGAACACAGGTGACCAAGAGGTGCCCAGGTGTTGGGGTTATGTATTCTGGGTGCTGTACTTCTGTGCGCATTATGCAGTCAGTCCTGTTAGACCCATTTTCACTTTCACTGTTTAGGTTATCCAGTTTATGGACCTTCATATGGGGATCTAGTTTGTCTTATTGTAGATACAGGTACAGTATAGTACTTTGTTTTGTATTATTGTGATGTAATATGGTGTTTAATCATTGGTGTTTCTTTTTACAAGTTCTCTTCTTGGTTGTGGTCTTTTGACACCATCAAGATTTTTTTTTACTTTAACTTTTACAGTTAAATACCAGTAGAAGGAATTGGGAAGTTTATCTTGTCTTCTGTCGAGGGAGAATTTGTTATTTTTGGGGGGGGGGGAATACATTGTTTCATAACTTGACTAATCCCAATACTGTACTGTACTGTACTCTGTAAGGTATCTACCTCTTT
Organism: Homarus americanus; assembly: GCF_018991925.1. Taxonomy (NCBI): domain Eukaryota; kingdom Metazoa; phylum Arthropoda; class Malacostraca; order Decapoda; family Nephropidae; genus Homarus; species Homarus americanus. The sequence goes on along the minus strand of NW_024720773.1, from coordinate 5,184,383 downwards.
TCTTAGAGGAGTGTATTCATTTATCAGGATACTTGAAAATATACAGCTGTACCCCGATAACCGGGAAAAGTCGTTGGTTAGTGAATCAACGGTTTTTGAAGCAATTAATCCAATAAGAATATAACAAATTTAGGGAGTTAGGGACCAACCCTCAAAAAACTCCCATCTATCCTTGCTATATTTTCATCATGCAGACTGTCAAGCAAGAAAATAAATCAGACACAAGGCAAGCATACGAAGCAATGTAAAGCATAAATTTAGGCTTTTATTTACCTGTGTTGATAATATTAGAGACATTCTAGGGTGGTAAGTTAAGTATCTACCAGTCTTTGCTGGTCCATCACCACTTACTCTTATTATGCCTTATCACATTACATCAAGCTGCCCAGCACAAGAGAAACTATCACTGGGGCGTTTAGGCATGATAGCATAACACACAAAGTCGGGAATAACGAAAAAACACAGAGTCAGAGACGCAGGATAAATGTAAACGAGCAAAGATGGTAGGAATGAGTCCGAGGCTGCATACAGAGCCCTTTGGTGGCAAGAATTTGTACCAAGCCACTGCTCACGAAATTTAAAACAACTGCCGCTCCTCCCTCAATTGTCGGATCTATGGGGGTATTTGCCCTATATGTAATCGTCAGTTATGTAGAGTGGCGGTTATTTGGGGGGGGGGGCGTTGGTTTTCAGGGTATACCTGTAACTTAAATTATTTTTTTTGCGTATAACCTCTTTGAGATGCTTAACAAACTAGATTTTGTTTCCTTTGACACATTATAGCTCATTAGAATTTGTTGTGGGTCAGCACTGGTTTTGCTAGCATATACAGTTTTTGTTTAGATTGTCCATGGACCTAGAGCTTCATGAGATTGGAAAATTGTTGAGTCATGTAGGGTGAATATGTACGTGAGTTGATGACAGGAAATGCCTTTTTGTTTTCAAGATTTATGTTATCAGTGTGTATCACGTGCTAATTTTTACTTCCCCAGCTTTAGATATCATTCAGGATTAACAATTAATTTTTAATATTACTCTACTTGCATTTGAAGAAAAAAATAATTAAATAATGAAGAACTTTGGATTAACCTAATACATCTCATTCTGTCAGCCAATTATTGTAGCTGCATTGATAAAATCTGCCCAAGGTTCTGGTTGCAAAGCTCATCTGAACATTACTGTATCGTGGCAATGGTTTTGTATCCTGCTTGAACGTGGTCTAAAGCCCCTTCCTATACATTTTATGGTCCTCATTTTCCTTTTATAAGTTTTAGGAGGGCAAAGGGTTGTCCTTGCTTGCTATGGATTCCTACCTTCCTTACTAGCCGACACATTATGTACATGGTTCGTGCATTGTCAAGTCTGAGCCGAGTATAGAAGGGAAGCCGATACCTGTACACTGTATTGTATTGTGGATTTTTTTTTATTATTTGGACATTCGTGATTTATGAAGTAACCTGAGGTAATCCATTTCTTGGTACCTGTAAATCCTACTTAACCCCTTGAGTACGAGGACCTTACAATCATCATACTCGGGTTAGGCCTAGTATCAAAGGTTAAAGTCATCATACTCAAGAGGTTAGGGTTATTGTGCTCAAGAGGTTACTGTCATCGTACTCAAGGGGTTAATATCATCATACTCAAGGGGTTAGAAATACTCATTTATGGTTGACTTGAATCGTTGATGCTGTTACACTGATAAATCCTTTTGGGTTGTTGGGTTAAAAGTATTACACATTTGGTTTCTTTGCCAAGTAAAGAGATTTCTTGTTACTACCCAGTACAGTACTGTATATGAGGAGCACAGAACTGAAGTAGGACAAGTGTCGAAAAAAAAATGCAGTTAAAAGTGATTCAAGTGGCAGGTTGTAGTGTTGTTAGTCTAGATTTAATTAGTGAAGGACATCATATAGATATTGTTTTTGGGGTATACTGTACTGGCGCTTGTCCTACTTGGATTCTGTGCTCCTTGTGTGGGTCATAATGGGCTGTCACGATTGAAGTAATTTTCAGAGCACCTGTCTCACAGTTGAGATAAGAAACAGTCTTCTCATTAAGTCAAGCCACTTTGTTGACTTTTTGTATTTTTTTAAGTTACATGAGCTTTGTGTGTTTGTCCATCTACTCCTGAAGTGATTGTGATTTTTTCTCCTTTTCTCTTCCAACTAAACACAAAAGGTAAGTTTTATATCATTAAGTGGAACTGTTATGGTGTAATTGTTAATTGTTAATAATTACCTTCAGCTATACAATATTTTATAATCTTGTTTATCTTTTCATTGCTGAGTTTTCAATGTTTGCTCTATTCTTAATTTAATTCTTAATTAATATATTTGCATCCAAGTTTGAGTATACAGGTATCTAAATATAAACAAGTTGTTTTAGGGAGTTCCTTTTCTCACTTTATTAGAGAATTTTTTACACAATATATTTGAAATAAACTCAGTTCCTTTTCTCATTGGCCCGTAAATTTCAAAGTATTCTTTCAGGTATTTTACTTTGGTGGAATTATCTGATTCAATTTAATAACATTTGCCTAGTACTGTAACAATATTCAGCATGTTAAGTTTTTTCTTCGGTGGTGCCAGACACTTCCTTATAATTTGGGTTTTAATTATTAGTGTTGTAGAAGATGAGCATGACTATAACCCTCAAGTTCCTTTATAGTTCTCCAGTGGTGTTGGTTCTTGGTGGAGGAAATTATTTTGCCATGTAGAAACAACTGTTATTTGCCATTTAATGTAAGGGTTTACATTTATTAGATTAGTTTAATTGTTTATATTTTGGTTGCTCCGGTGCTTATAAATACAAACATGAGATTTTTGGAATGGTTGGTACTCACCAGATTGTGAAGAAATTCGTTTCAATTTGGGTTATGTTGCTAAAATAAAAAGTATTTACTATTGATTTAGCCCCTGACTTCAGCTGTAATTAAATGTTTAATGCTAATTTATTTTTTTTCTTTCTTTCAAACCTTTCCATTGCTAGTGGTACAGGGTGACCAGAAAGAAGAGTAACAGCCCTCCCTTCATTCAATGTCATACATTTTCTTTAACTACTGTAGAGACATGTTGTGTTGTCGAGCTGTTCCTATGGTTCAACCCTATTTGCTTTACACAGTCCAGCATCTCTCACCAACAACACATTCATACCAATACACCACTTGATGCCAGACTTTCCAGTTGTACTTCCTGGATGTTCATCTTATGGTTCCTGCACATGAGTCACTGTTTTATGACTGCCACATGAAAACCGTTGTCACTTTACTTTACACGAGAAGCTACAGACATTTGTAGATTATTTTGCTTAATATTTCATGGTCCAAGGGTGCATACGAATACAGGTGCTAAATAGGTCAGTTTATGCTTTATTTAGTGGATATTAAATGAAGTTACAGTGTATACGATTAAACTATTATTTTATGTAATGCTTACCTTTCTTACTTTTTCCATTGAAAGAAGGTTTCTCCAATCAATGAAGATGGCTTCACATACTTGTATCCACATTTTTTCTTTAATGTGTGTGTGTCACTACAATATACAGTAGACACAGACCTACAATGCACTAACGTATCTGTAGCTGCCACAAAATAGTGACCCTTGTGCGATCTATCTTGCCCTCAGTCCCATACCATTCACCAGTGAATTATGGAACACTTTTCATTACAGCGCAGTATATCACTTCTCATTCGCATTAGGTCCATACTACCTTATCTGTTCCTGATTGTTTATCATAATTAACACTTTAAATTCCTACATCATATTTGTGTGTTTCATATTCTGTACTTTCTAAACACTATAGTTGTTTTCAAACATTTAATTTTTTTTCTTACATCCAGAATCTGTACCTCACATTTGTATAACATTGTTGGTTTGGGTGCTTCTGTATACATCCCCACCTTGTGTGCTGTGGCAGAGTTCTCGTCTCCATACATTTCTCAGTGCATCATTACTTATTACTTTTTCCCAATATCATCTTGGTGATTTTCTTGATCCATATGTTTACTTCCAGATACCTGAAACACCTCACTTCATCTAAATTGTCTTCATTCAGATTAATATTCACTTTTCTTTGTCTCTTTTTATTCTAACTTTCATCATTTTTACTTTTACAGTATTCTTTTCCAAATTTAACTTCTAATACACTTTTCTAAACTTATTTGTTTACACTTGCAACTTTTGTTTTTAGCTTGATGCCTCTTGCCAGGCAGCTCTTATTCATTTGCTTGCCATTTTGAGAGTCTAGAACAGTAAACCATTCCCCCCATTTAACAACTAGGATCTGGAGACAACTTAGGTTTTGCTTGTGTTGAAGAGCTACACTCTTTTAGTCTGACGAGTGGTTTGCTTGTAAATAGAATTTTGATATCAACTCTGTTTTTTTCTTTCTCACTTTAAGTACATACTTCACCTTTTCTGAAAAGTATTGGATAGTATTTAACAATTTATTATCTATCCCAAATATTTCCAATACTTTTATCTTACTATCATATCTCACTGTGGGAGGCCACATTTAATATTTTATTTAGGTAATGCCAGATGATTTAATTCTGCTCAGAAGGGATCCCATACACAAGGGGTTATACTGTACTGTAGTTTCATTTTTTCTTGGAATTTTATGAGATAATATTTAGTGATATAAAGTAGGATACTGTACCTCTTATAGGTGTACAGTATTAGGATTTCTTTATGTATGCAAGTATGAATATATACAATACTGTATGTTTGGAGAAAAATTAGATCAGCATAAACTGAAAAGATAATGTCAACAAATGTTTTTCTCTTTACCCACACCTTTCTTATGTGTGTAAGGACAGCATGCTTCACTCCCATTTCAATCTTGCCTTTTAAACTCCTAACCCATGAATTTAAGTTACCTCAAATCTGACCTCACTTAAACTCTAAATATACCCATTAGTGAATAAGATAGGTTGATAATGGAACGACAGTATACTGTACTGGTACTGGAAAGAGCATCCCGGAGTCAAATAAAGTTGCCACTGCCAGTCAAAGGCACATTAGGTCAAATTGGATTTTCAGTGACATTTGGGAGGGGGTAAACTTTTTTCTGCATGATGTGAAATACTGTAAATTTCAGCAATACCTCCAGCTTCTAGGTTGATCAAATCCATGCACTTGCAGCCAATACAGTATTTGGATTTTTACAGATTCTGTCACAGACAAAAATAAATTTTATCTGGCCCTGGAGTAGCTATCCTTTTGTTTTGTGCTCTTTGCTGTTACTTCTCTGATAATTTTGTTGAGAAAAAATATTTTTGGGTACAGTACCATATCTTGTATGATACAAAGTAGGGTACTGTACTCAAGTTGTCACGGTTAGCTTCACTGGCCATGGATGATGGATTGATACCAATGTTTTACTTGTTTTGGATTGGTTTATCTGTAACTTGTTCACTCTGGGAAAAAACCTTTTTCTAGTAACTTTTATGTTGCTAACCCTCTCCATGTTTTAAAGCTTATGAAAGTAAAAAAAAAATATTGTTTAAGAGTCTTGTGTGCTTGTCTGGTTTCATTTGAATGAGTCATAATCATACTACAGTACAGTACTAGACCCCAACTTAATTGAACCTAATGGGTAACGTTCTTAAACAGTCTGCACTCCAGCCCAAACACACGGAGAAGGTGAAATTTACCAAAATGAGTTGGATGGTAGAAGGAAAACAGAAAAAATTATAAATGGGCTCAAATTGGGACTGCACTAAGGAAAATCATTTAATCTGAGGGCACTGGAGAAGTTCAGAAAAAAAAATACTTTGTACTGTACTATATTTGCATGAGTTTAGTAATCTGGCCAATCCTAGTTTTGGCCAGTAGACTTCTTATGTTTAATGTGACAAACTAGCTTAGGTAATTTTAGAATACTGTACTGTACAGTAAAATAATTTAATTACTGGCTGCAAGTATATAATTATTCTTTCATAACAGCTGATAAAAGAGTGAAATTAAAGGGATAAACTGAACCATAATCAGTAGTTTAGGTTTTGTTTTATATTATTACTGTAATTAATAGTTTACTGTACAGGTACCACCAAAAATCTCATAGATATACAGTATATACAAAAAGCACATTACATGAAGTATCATTTATAAGAAAGTAACGGGTGCCACCAAGTTGAATAACTGTAAACCTTTTTACCATAATTTTCCATGGATCTTATGCATAATTGTTTTGCTATATGAAAATGTTTCTTCATTATTTCTTGATAAATTACAAGTACCAAAATAATTAGTGTATGTATTTGTAGAGGACTAGCAGTTATGCTGTATTATTTTTCTTGTATGCATGTTCAGTGAACATCATCCCCTGACTTATCTCCTCGTTCTGCATTGTTTAATTTAATTTCTCTTCTTGTTTGTTTTGTTTTTATCATTTCAGTTATAACTGGAGTTGCCAACTCTATGTCTTCTTCTTACTTAGGCAAGTGGTTCATGGTTTATCATTTTGCCCTTTTTTATTTATTTATTTTTATTTTTAGCTTAGCAAGACCAATATAGAGTAGACTAAAGTAGACGATCTTTTATGCTGTACCTGTGGCAGTGTTTGTTACTGAAGATGATGAGTCTTGGAGCTTACAGTACTGTAGTGCATGGAACCAATTTTGTGAGCATAAAACCTGTTGATCTGACATCAGGAGGTTATCATGCAGTTTAACCCTTATATCTGTTTATCATGTTATTGTTGCTATTTATTGTCTCTGCATTCAACATACAGTACTGTACTTATGACACAGTATTTTGCCAGTAATTAGCACCTGAAATGGTTTGGTGTATGTTTCAAAAGTTGTTTTAAATTAGACTCTTGTAAAAATAGTGTGACCTTTATTGGTGAAGAGACTGAAGCAATGCCCTGGTTAGACTCATCATCTCTCATTTAACTTTTACTCTTGCTTCAGTTGAATTCACAGTAGATATGATTTGCTTAATTTTTGCCCTAGCTTATATTAGTCCTTGGCTGAAGAATGATTCTTGAAATCCAATTGTGGCCAACCATCTTTTTCAAGAAGAGTATAGTTGCTATGTATTGATTATATATAATTTCTCCTTTAAAGATCATCCATGTAGAAACCAGTCATGTTTAAGAATGAAGCACTAAACCTTCTTAGAATGTGGATATTCTGTATATTGTGTTTGTGTAATTGTTAATTGTTATTCCATGCATAGTATTGTTAAAGTTTGCTTAAGTGTACATGGTACAGTATAAAGGTTGTATTGTAAGCTGTGTTCTACAAAGCAAAAAAAATACTTGTTTGGTTTGAAAGCTTTCTTTGTAATTAATCGTTATAGTACAGTAGTGTTTCTTTTTTATAAATCCCAAATATGGTACTGTAGTATTACTATGGTCAGTACTCATGATTTGATAAATGAAGTAGTCTGGTAAATTTTATTATGATTCAAACAAATGAACATCATCATCTGGTAATACCACTGGTGACTGGATGTTCTGATATCAAGCTTATTAAATTAGGACTAAAATCACTGTAAAAGATGTTGCAGGAGTCAGTTGCAAATTTAGAGGATTCCATTGCTAGCTTTATATGCCCTAAATACTGTCTTTACAAAGGTATCCCAAGGCTTGGACCTGTAGAATTTTAATAGTGTCGGTAATGTCATGCCACGCAATGCCACCCCCCCCTGTTTATTGTAAGTGAACTGTAAAAAAAGGTAACTAAATTCCCTCCTCAGGAAATGGTAGATTTGATAGTGCTATAATTTTAACTAGCTTCTCTTGATACATATTAAGCCAATTGAAGCGTAACGAAAACACAAATATTAAAATTAATATCAGTAATAAGCCAGCGTTACATGGGATGGTGTGTAGAAAATTACTGACATGTTTCAAAAACCCTGTGGAGCTAGAACTTTGGACGCCCTACACAGCACTGTACAATACACATCATACACGTGAGGATTTCTTGAGTGTCTGATCTAGACTATGCCAAGGATGCATGTGCATACTGTCAGCCTGCTTGTTGCCTCCTTGCCAATACATTGATCAACAACTGTAGAATTAAGAGCATATTGAATTTATTTGTTGTAGAATTCCAGGTAGCAGCAGGTTTGATTTTATGATTAGAAATACTAAACTTGTTTCTGTGACAAAAATAAAAATAAAATAAAAATATTGTGTAAATATAAAGATCGTCTACTTTGTCACTCATGTCTAATACTAACTAAAAAATTTGTGGTTCTGTTATAATTATGCTTGTGATTTGTACATTAAATTGTATGAAATAGGTTAATCACTGAATTATTTTATGTTGCTTATATTGTGTTTTATGCAATACAGTATTGTTAAGACTATTTATTGGTGAATAGAAGAAGGAAATAAAAGTTGATTGATCTGAATGTAATGTACTGTGAGGGACTTCACATGGTGGAATGAAACTAGCAGAGAGCGAAGGGTTGAGGGTGAAAGAGGTTCATGGCGTATAAGACATGATGAACTGAGGGAAGTGTGTGTGTGCGTGCGTGCGATGTAAGGAGTGTAGGAATCATTGTAACTTAAAGCAGAATGTGGTGCTCCTGTATTCTGTGATCATTAGTTTACTCTTTACAAGTTGTTTTCTAAGTTGTGTTCTCATGAGTTCGATGAATATGTATTTTTCAGGAGGGGCAGTACTGTATACTACCTTGTGTTTTTAAGGCTAGATTTATAGGTTGCATTTATTATTTTGGGCATTTTAATCATAATGCTTTTTAATAACTACAGCTGCTTTGGCTTCAAGCTAACCAATAACTATCTAATTTGGTCTTATAACTATAGTACTCTTATTAATTATGGCTTATATAGTTGTTAAGGCTATGCTTATTTCATGCATAGAATATTATTATTTTTATGGTAAAGAAACTGAGTGATAATTTTAAAATATATTGATCAATAAAATTTCTGAAGATTTAGGTTATGATTCATTGCTTGACATTTTGAGTGAATTTTATATTCTTACAAGCAGAGATTGTTTGAAAAGGTAGAAGTTTGCTCAGTAGCTAGTCCTGAACTTTTTCCTGATGTGAATATTGAGAAGACCATAACAACATACATCTGGCAAGGGAGTGAGAAAGAATGAGTGATAGTGAGTTTAGGGAGAGTCTGTGTTGCTCTTGATCCTTGCTGCTACCCTACACTCTCAACAGGAAAAGGTACACCAGACATAGACGCTGTTGTAGACAGTGCCCGTTTTAGAAGTGTTTGTGTGTTGTTAGCTTAATGTGAGGATCCTGTAAGCTGCTCAGTAGTAAAGTAGATTCAGATTTAGGCATCTGTATTAAATGCCTAAAACCCGTTGAGTATAAGTAATGCTTTGTGATATTTGGAAATGTTTGTTCTTCCATATAAATTCTATTAGTATCTCCTATGTCAGAAGGATCCTGTCTCACTCCATAGTGCAGTAATTAATTCCAAGAGAATATTTTACCCTCATGTCTCCTGGCCGATTCCCAGCTGCTGTTTTTCTGCTGATTTCTTTCACAACTTTTTCCAAACTTTTCCCAGTTGCTGGCTCTGAAATGTATCTTGAATTGTCTTTCTCAGATTTTGACCTTAGAAAAATTCCTTGACCCACTAAGCATGCTTGAGCTTTCAGCTTTGATATTTGTGTTTTACTCAAGATCCACAACAAGTTTAAATAAATATTTTTGAAATTCCATGATAGAGTTTGACACAGGTTTAATGTAAAACATTACAACTTGCTGAATAGTACCTCACATAATTTTATAACTTATTTAGTGTCAAAAATATAAATCCACTTGTCAAATTGGCCAAATATCCATTTTGGCATCTTATTGTCACAGCTTTTTTTCCCTGAAAGTTTTGGATTATTGACTTGCTTAATGTCACACACATTGATACAGTATCACATGGTTTAACCTGGTCGTCTTAGGTCATGTGGCAGTGTCAAGGTGTGTATCAGGTGCAGAGGTCATGAATGCTGCCTCATTGTTAACAAAATATTTTGAATCAATAGAATCTTTATTCCCTTCTCAATGTGAGACTAAAAGAAAGAAAAAAGTCAAGTAAACTTGGCTGAAGTCGACAACGAATGAGCTTGTGATTAAAAAAATGGTAATGTACGCTGGACAACAGTTGACTCTTGACTGTTCTCACTGTAACTGCAAAGCTATTTTATTTAAATAAATGTTTCCCAAATACAACCTCTGTTAGGTTTTTAACTTTTGCTGTGTAAATTGAGCTGCAACGCATTGTACATCCACAAAATTTGTCAAGGTTAGAGGTCTTCTAATGTCACAGTTTTATGGTGCATGGATGCATCTATGTTCATTAGTTAGTTCATATACCCTTATATAGGCATTGATGTTGCTGCCTGTGACAAGAAACTTATTTAAAAGGCTTCAATATAAAATGTTGGGAGGGTGGAGACACATAGTGCTACTGCTGTGTGTCCACAAATCTGGACCAAAATTTGTTTCTGTAAAACTTCATGACAGCTTGCCTTATCGGAATGATATTTGTTAAGTGTATATAGGCAGAGATCATTATTATTATTTTTATTTTTTATTTAATTTTGTAATTTTATACTTTTTTATATATATATATATATACCAACTCCTTAATCAGTTTAGAAAATTTGGCAGAGGTATAAATTGCATTCACGGATAGTTTAGTTCAGGGAATGTGCCTGTAGCATCACCTGTGCTTGATTGGTGACTTAATTCCCATTGAAACAATGTAGATTTCCCCATCCAGCTTAGACATAAAAGTTTGCCTTTATCACAGTAGATAAGATAGCTGCCTCCTGAATTAATATTCTTTCAACTTAATTTACTGCCGTTTATCCAATAAAGCTGCATTTTTTTGGAACCAAAACTGCACACACACACACACACACACACACACACACACACACACACACACACTGACAATAAATAATAATAGTGGCTCCTCATGTTTGAGGAGATGACCGGATAGCTTGACAACTGCACTGGCTAACCATTACCCTGGAACAAGATCTGCTGATTGATTAATATCCAGGTTTCCTATTACTGTTGGGTAGACAGGCAAATGGCGTAAAGAAACTTACCCATAGTTTCACCCTGCCCGGGGATCAAACCTGGGACCTCTCACTTGTGGGGCGAGCATGATGACCATTACACAACAGGTCACCCTTCACACCACATACAGTACACATAATAATAATAGTAATAATGGTTGCCCCTCGTGTAACGAGATGGCCGGCCCAAGGGCCACCTAGGCGTGAATTTGTTTAAGGTGTACAAGCTGTCGCCAACACAACAACCACACGCTAAGTTAACGAGTTGCATGACCTAGTGTCAAGGAATAGTCCTAGAAGACCGGACAACTCGCCAACTGCACTGGCTAACCATTACCCCAGAATACATCTGCACATCGATTAACATCCAGGTTCCCAATTACTGCTGGGTAGACAGGCAAATGGCATAAAGAAACTTGCCCATAGTTTTACCCTGCCTGGGGATCGAACCAGGGTCCGTTCACTTGCGAGGCGAACATGCTGACCATTACACCACAGGTCGCCACAACACACGCTCGCTCGCTCGCTTATTCAACCAATAGCAATACACTGTTAAAAATCACCAGTAAAAAGAAAATTACAGCTAGACTTCCATTTATGTACTTTGATGTTCTTGAGATTAATTTTATCCTAAGACTATAATATCCTCCTGTTTACTTTGAAATTTATCCCTAACCACAAATTTCTCTTAATCAAAATTTTGCATAATATGAAATTTACAACTTATACAAATATTATTAATTAACCACGCTTAGTAGAGTGGAGCGGTTTTGCTGAACTTCATAGAAATTAGTACTGTACTGTAATGAGGTCTTACTCTTAATGCAAACTGGAAATTATTATCACAAGTCTTTAATTTGGCCACCCCTAAAACTGATTTGTGTTGTCAGTGATCATGAGACAATTTGTAGTTATTTAGGGAGGGGCATAAGCAAAGTACAGTAACTATTTGCTTTCTTGCTGGGAGCACTGTGACACGCCACTAACTTGTTGGTTATAAGAGTTTGAGAGGGACAGCTGAAAGTTACCCTGCCTTAAAGAATTCCAACATGTTCTTATAACTTTCGATCCTTTCACCAAGTCCTTTCCTTGATTGGATTAACTCATTTCCTCTTTCCATTCAAAGTACTGTAGTATAGGGAAACCCTATATTTAAAGGCATCGCCAAATATGAGAAGGTGGACAATTTACCCCTCGCACGATTTATATATTTTTTTTATTTATTTTTTATAAACTTGAAGGCTTTGTGGATCAAATTGAAATGTTCACAAATACAGTTTCATGTCCTGACAACTATACGGAGTGTGAGAATCAGTATTTTCCATCATCATATACTAGAACTATGGCCAGAAGGCATACCTCACCCTCAAAGACAGTTTAGTTTTAATGTTTTTATCTTATTTACTAAATGACATTTTCCAATAATTTCTCCCTTTCTTTGTAGCTTTAATAGTTGCATCCCATTATAAAATATATTAAACGTTTGTGATTTTTTTTGGAGGGGGAGGGGGGGTGGGTAGGTTCCAAGGAATGGGGTCTTAGGCAAAACTGAATGGCAACTTATTTTACCATAATGCACTACTGTATGAGAAATTAGAGTCACCCATACTACAGTACTTACATTCATATGTGGAAGTTTGGAACTTGATTGTTGTTGTCAATCGGCATGTTTTTGCGGTACTGCTCCTCAATCCAAATGTTCAATGCTTTTTCTGTTTTTACTAGAGTATGTTCATAACACGAACAATCTGCGCTTGTAGCACCACTCGCTGCAACAGTCACGAATCACTTATTCTTTTTTCTTAATGTACCGCACCGTGGATTCGTTCACACCAAAACAACCGGCCAACTGCGGTGGCGTTCATTACTTTCTTTAACTTATATAATAATTGAACTTTCTTTGTAAGGGTCATCAATGACTTTTGCCTTTTATGTTTTCACTACACTAGCACTAGACAGTCTTTTAGGGGCCATTTTGCACAAAAACACGAAAGTTTTGGGCACAACACAAGACAATGGCTGAGCACAAACATGGGAGAGGAGATGACGTAGGGGTGACCCACAGTGCTCCAGCTGAGGCTCATGGGCTAGCCACCATCTGCTCACCGCCAGTAGACGAAACGACGAATGGTAAACCCACAAATAACAAGGGTTTACTGTAGAGTATACATTTTAGTTGTACTTATTTTCATTCTTCCCGAGGGTAGTATATCACATCTTAAATTTTTGTTACAAGGATATTTTAAATTTTTTTATGCAGTTGAAATTACTACTACATTGTTTCTACAGTGCCATTATTTACTCTAGAGGGAATAACTTCACTTTTACATAGCTTATCATTACAGAGGAGTTTCTAGGCTTCTGTGCCATAGTATATTTCTTTCACACACTATTCTCCTTACTTCTGCCTCTATTTTTACCCCATGAAGTATTGTTCCACTTTCTCCCATGTGCTATGAAACAAATTCTCTGTAAACTCACTCTCACTTATTACCTGGATGTCTTCAAGTAATCTTCTCACTAGACCATATCATCTCAAGAGTGCAGTACAGTACATTTTTTCCCAGCACCATAATTCATACCCTCTGCCCTCTTCCCCATACACCACTGCAGTATTTTTAACACCAGCTGGAGTTCTCAGTCTTCACATTTTTGTAGTTTAAGCTTATGAGTATTTTGCTTCATTCTCATCTCAGAATTTCACTGTTATGTCGAGGTAGTGAAGGATAGTACACCCTTTTACTGTACTGTACTACTTCAATTTCCTCCTCAACCTCATGCTAATATTCCATCCTATTATAATAATACTTATCATTATTCTCCTATTGCCTCTCTCTAATGTAATGTTCCTGATCTTACTCCATCACACCACTTATACAAACCATCATTGCCAAGTACAGTATATGAAATTCTTGACCTATTCTAATATTTCTTGTATGGTCTCACATATTTAATTTATTTAGGGTAAACAAAATATGAATTTTTATATATTTTTTAAATATTTGTTAATAGCATAATTTTAGTTTTGAAAGAATGTGGTTGTCAATGATATTTTTTATTATTATTTTTTATCCAATAATGCTATTGTGCACTATATATATATATATATATATATATATATATATATATATATATATATATATATATATATATATATATATATATATATATATATATATATATATATATATATATATATATATATATATATATTACAAAGCATTATACATTATAATGTAAAGTGGATATTTTATGTCCAGCGTGACAAAATAGTGATGCTCTCCTCCTCCAACAACTTATGGTGTGTTCTGTTTCCCTGGTGCAGGATGGGGACAGTGAGGGAGACAGTGGGTTTGTTACACCAGACAGCACCACCAAGGAAAAAGTGCCACGTTTCATAGAGGGCGAGGACGTGCTCTCACATGGGAAGGATGGACTCTTCTACCTGGGAATTATAGTTGTGGTGAGTAACTCTGCCCCTCCCTCATGTTCATATCTTCATTTAGTTTACTGTGGATATGTTTTGCTGGTCATAGTTGTCAGCTTTTGTACAGTTAGCACTTTTTGTTTTATCAGATTAGACTAATTTGTGCAGGCCCTGTTCAGTGTTGGCAGGGCTTCCTTTTCTCCCCCATCCCGGCCAACAAAACACACATCTTATATGGCAGTGAATATTAGTTAGGAATATCCGTTGATAAGACGTCTGTTATTGACAGGTTGTACTTTACTAAACAATGTTGTGACACTTCAGACTTCAGGAGATAGAAAAAATCCATAATAGATCTTAGTTAGAAGTTAAAGTTCATTGTGTCCTTGATTGGTTATTCGTTTACCCGTTATATAGCTTAAACTAAGTTGGTTTAGTTTCTCCAATTATTTAACTGCTTACATTATATTTGTTTTCAAGTTGCTTCTGACTAATTTGAATTTTTCAGGTCGACAGTGAAAATGAACGGTGTATGGTACAGTTTGAGGACAGTACGGCCCACTGGTCCTTGTATAAAGATATCACCAAACTGAAGCTGCCCGAGTCAGATGACCTTTGTGTTATCTGCAAGTCTTCCAAGAGTTGGGATACAAATGAGATAGTATTATGCCATATTTGTGAACAAGGTTACCATCAGGATTGCCTCCAGGTGTGTGTGTGTCTCTTCTCTCTCTTTCTCAGGATATCCCAATTATCACTGATGTCTTGGATTATCTAACTTTATTTGATAATCATTATCACTACCATCAAAATCTTGTGGTTATGTTTCATCTCACCCACAGCACTTCGATAATTAATCAACTCTGTCCTGTACAATGTGAAAAATAAACATTAACCCTTTAATGGTGACGAGCTTTTTACATAGACTATGTTCTGACGGGAAAAGATGAGGGCTTTAAATAACTAACCTAATGAGAATCACAAATAACAGGAGGGAAGATATTGAGCAGGGGGGCATGGCCACATGCCAGCTTTGGAACTGTTTTTATTATTAGATTCCTATATGAGTTTCCAGATTTACAAAAATTCTGCAGATGAGAAACTGATGGGTTTAAGCTTTATTTGTGGCAGGAAGAAATATATAAATCTCTGTTGTCACTGACATAGTGAAGGAATTATAGATTAATTTGTCATAATTGATTAAAATACAAAATGTACAGTAATTCATTTCTTTTGAGAGTCTTAAGCTTGATTTTATCCCCAGCCAAGAATAGGCAAAGAGTACTGTGAACCAGAAAGCCAGTGGGAATGTCCAAGGTGCTCTGGACATTCAGCTATGGAGAAAGAAGAGCGAAAGAAATCACGGGAGAATTCTCCACGAAAGCAGCGTCCTCGTCCTCACCATCAACAAGAGTCTGAAGAGAATAATAAGCTAGTCCTGCCGTATGATGTAAGTAAAGGGGTATTTGGTGTCGTGTCTTAATGGAAGAAAGTTGTGTCATTTGGGTTTTACTTATAGTACAGTATATTGATAGTCATTAAAGATTATTGATAGGGAATTCGTGTGAGCTAAGTATGGCGATGGTGCAGATGGCAACATATATGTTGGGGTATAGGAACAGCAGGTGGTTGGATACTTCAGGTTATTGTGTGTGAATGATGATGGAAGGGATTGAATGATATGATTATGTGGATTGAATAGAGATAGTTGGAAGTAGAAAGAATGTATTAATAACAACTTAAGATAATTTGCAACAAGTGAATAACTGATATGATATAAAAGATTCAAAATCTGTTCTGAATGATAATTTCATAAAGGATATCAAACATTAGAAATATAAAGAATGGTGAAGATCAAAGTAGAATGCAGACATTTGATCTGAGGCTGTTGAAGACATTGGTGTCTCAAGATATACAATATAGCATAATGTGTATTTTTCTGAAATGCATGTTCAGAGATTAGCAGGGAACCCAAAATTATATAAAAGGGCGAATGCAATGTAGTCAACTTCTAAAGTCCGTTGGCTTCTCCTGGTCCCATGAATCTGAGGCATTTATGGCTAAATTATGTATCAGTCTACTGCTTCGGGTTCATGAGTCTGAATCTCTGGGTTCAGGGGGAGAGGCCAACAGACTTTAGTAGTTGACTGTACATGAGAAACTTATTACAATGGCTACCGTACTTTTAACGGATGGAAAGTAAAGAAGTTTAATAACCAACAGGAAATATGAAAATTTGTAGTTAGTGTGCTATGACAGATGTGAGTGTTGCTGATAAGTATTTAAATGTAACGATATCCATAACTGTATAGGATAGAAGTGTCATGAACATTTAGTATTGATTTTGGTAGTGTTCCTTATTGAGCATCAGTGATGGAGATAGATTGTGGTTTAGGCTTTTCAGAGTGGGTAGTTTTAATGTGATTTTTGAGTTGGTTAGAAGCAATAAAGTACCTATGTTGGTTACTTCAGTATTACACAGCACAATCAAATTAATATTAAGAGACTAATGAGAATATCAGTGGGAGACACATACTGTTATTTGTCAGGAGGTAGAAGGAATATTTCAAGACTTTAACATAACCAGGGCTGGAGATAAGAAGAGAGCAGAATGGGTTCAGTGATTTTAGAAGGCTGCTGTGAAGAAAATAAGGGGAGGGAACTAAATAACTGCAATAAAAAGATAGCAGGGCTCTCAAAAGTTACCTGTTGGTGCTTACTACTTACACATCTAGGTAAACATGTTGAAGTCATCTGCTGAAATGTGTGATATAGACTCAGGTTAGTCTTGAGAAGGATGTCTTGATTATTATGAACTACTTCATAAGGTCAGAAAGAGTGGGAGAGAGAGTTCTTTTGGGAACGGTGACTTATGTGGTGAATATCAAGAGTGATAGCTATAGCAGGTGAATGGCTGTAGAGTTAACAAAAGTATTGCTTCATCTACTGAGTGTTTTATTGTTAATTCTTGTCACTTTGAGCTGTAAAGACCATATCTTGTAGGTAGTATTAAGTGTTCCTAATCATTTGTTTTTAAGATCAGTAGAACACTTTGAATTGAGGGAAGAACCAGTAACCTGTTTATTTGCAGATCAACTCCTTAACGTGGGACCAAGGTCACAAGAGCAACCGTGAGCAAACATACTGTTATTGTGGAGGCCCTGGGGAATGGTACAACCGCATGCTCCAGTGCCAACGGTGCAAACAGTGGTTTCATGAAGCCTGTGTAGATTGTTTACACTACCCACTCTTATATGGTGATAGGTAATTAAGCTTTACCTTGTATAATACAGTACAAATAAAATAGTTTTGCTTTCCTCAAGGCAGACAGTAGTCATACTATTAGGTGAAGAGATATGGTGAGTGAAGGGATGAACACTGAGATTACGGTAAATAGAAAAGATAATTTTGATTACCCGGTAAATATTATTAAAAATTTTAAGAATGGAGAACTAGATGCTGAAAGACCTTGAAAATAAAACTAAAGTACAGTACAGTATTGTGAAACCTCTTGGTAATATTTTTCATGGTGCCCAGTACTAACTCAGTCCACATATAAAAACTAATGCATAATCATATACTGTATGCTAATTAAAATTGAATTAATTCATATTGATGCTGGACAAATACAGATTAAAAAAAAAGGATGACCAGTGACAGTGTGTAACACTTGTGTAGTTTAGTACTAAATTCACAGTTTGGAGACCAGGTACTTCATTAGACATTAATTAATTCATTTATTAGTAATGTTTTCCCATTGTAACTTTGTCTGTAAGGAATCTTCAGAAATGAGTGACCACTTAAGAGAGTAAACATCAAGTCTTCATGCTCTGTGGTTGTTAATTGGGTTGACCATGTTGAATTCCAGACTTAATCCTTCAGTTCCTGCCTGGACACTGTACCATGCTATCTAAATGCTCATCAGCACTGCCTTCTTGTACACCTCTGAAGGGACTGGGATATAAATATTTTGTTGTCTAGTTTCAACACTAGTCGAGTTTTATGTTAGATCAATCAAGTTTTTAGTTAATTGTAAGGGGTTGGTCTTTGTTTATGTCACATTGGAAGTAGATAATTGTTTATTATTGCTGATGACCTGACGATAGTTTAAACAAAACTGAGGTGCACCCTTTAGCATGAAGGTACCCAGATTACTACTTCTCAAAAAGGGTAGTTTCAAGCTCTTTAACTCTTGTTAAGTGTACCAGGAGGACAAGGGAAATCATCACCTTTTAACCTTCACTTTGGTCTCAGTTGTTTGACTTGTACTTACAATATGATTTTATGCAAGTTGACTATTACTTATAGTTATGTGGACATACAGTAGATCAACTGTATTTAAAGAATTGACTATTTACAGTTGAGAATTTGTATCTTGAAGTGAATAGCTAGCAAATTATCATAAAGCCATCATAATAACCTCCAAATTAAAGGCTTTTATATTGTACATTGACTTAATAGTTTGTGAGTTGAAGTTTGTGACCCATGATCTCAGTTTAATGTAGGTTGATGGTAGTTAGAGGGTCAGAGTAATTCATTCCTCTTCCTGCCATTTTAGTGGGGGTTGTATAGTCATGATCTGGGCCATAAAAGGGGATTTGAGAATCAGACCTTCAGTTTTCATGAGCATATAATTAGACCCACATTTTAAAGTAATGGTGTAAATATCCCCCCCCCCCCCCTTCCCCCGTGCATAAAACAACACATATGAGGATTCTTACCCTGAGGATATATTGTAATGGATTTTTCCTTTTTTCCAGGTTTTATGTGTTTGTATGTGCTTTGTGTAATGAGGGAAATGAGTTCCTTCATAGATTAGATGTAAAATGGGTAGATGTTGTGCATCTGTCAATATTTAACTTAACTCTACAAGACTCAAAGACATACTTTGAGTACGAGGATACAATCACTCAGTGGATCAACGACAACTGGGAATTACTACAAGCACCACTAGGGGTGGGTTTTCTTGTCTGTTTGCCACACCACGCACACTGTATATCTTGTAGTGCTCTTGGTTCACTTATCTCACAATAAATACAGATATATATGTATTTACAGTATATATCCTAAAGACTTTTGTAGGGTCAGAATTAATCAGTATAATTAAATATAGAGCGATTCAGTTTAATCATTTCATACTTCTTTCCCATCAATTGGTGTCATTCACTATCGAATTGTTGTTACAGATGTCTTGTACTAAATGTGTTGCCTCTCCACAACATTGCTTTAACCCTTTTACATCACTTTCATCCTTATATATCTCTAACATAGTGCTCTCCAGTCATGCACACACGCTACTGCTTCCTGGATATCCTTCCCTCTCCTATCCAGTACCTCCCTGAGCATGTCCTTCCTGTTCATTCTTAGTCCTCCCTTTGCATTTTTTTTTACCATCTACTTTTGAACTAGAAACTGTTACCAATCATTCACTCTCTCTCTGTTTTAATTGTCATAGTGTACCACCTTAGCAAACACTGTGATTGCCTCTGTGTTTACTTCCACATCTTATTCCCATATTTCATTTTCTTTGCTTCCTCTTCACCCTACATGTTGCTCAAGAGGACGTCATCGGTGTGGTTTCTAACTTCTTACATCCAGGGTCACTTTTACACCAATGTCCTGACAACAATTTCTCGATGCATACAAATCAATCTCTCTCTCTCCTCTCTCCCCCATCCCCCTCCCTCTCCTCCCCATCCCTCCTCCTCCCCCTCCCCCTCCCTCTCCTCCCCATCCCCCCTTCTCCCCTTCCTCCTCCTCCTCCCCAACTCTCCTCCCCCTCCCCCTCCTCCTCCTCCCCCTCCTCCCTCTCCAACCTCTCTCTCCTCCCCTCTCTCCTCCCCCCCTCTCCTCCCCCCCTCCCCCCCCCCTCCCTCCTCCCCCTCCTCCTCCCCCTCCTCCCCCTCTCCTCCCCCCTCCCTCTCGTCCCCCCTCCTCCCCCTCCCTCCTCCCTCTCCTCCCCTCTCTCTCCCTCTCTCTCCCTCTCTCTCCTCTCCCCTCCCCCACTCTCTTCAACCCTCCTTGTCTCTCTCAGTTATATTTTCTCCCCCATTTCACTTCTCTACCTATTTTCATGACATCACCTTTCATTCACACTTCCAGTTAATGTTCTCCTACTTAGAAACATAGAATGATAAGTGTACAGTACAGTGTGGGAGATTAAGCCCCTGTTGGGAGCTTTAGGCACCGTTAAAAATCAAGTTAACTGGGATATGTTTAGCCATCACTGATAAAAGTTAGAAGGGGGGGGGGGAAATACTGTTCCTGGGTTCATGATCTTTGTGTTTCCTGTCATGAAGTTTAGCAATATTTGACCATTGTGTGTATATACTGTACTGAAGTGATATTGTTAACCATCGCGTGATATAGTGGTGTTAATGGGTCCTTTCTTGTCGTAAAACGCACCTCTTCTCTTACATTTCAGTTACAAAATATGCGGGTCAGTGAACGAAAGCACGAGGTATTAAGAGTGCTGGAAGGAAATAGGCCAAGGTAAATTCTTCGTCAGTTACAGTGAAACCCTCAACGGACTTCGCTCCGTATAATCCGTTAGGTGGGGGTTTTACGTCCGAACAGATCCTCAATATAACGGACTTTGATCTCTATATTGTTCATTAGATTTGGAGATTTCACATCTAATGTACCCTCGATATAAATGACTTTTCTCTCCATATACAGTGTACAATCCAGTAGTTGTTTGTTGCTAATGATAGTTATAATAGTTTCAGGCCTTAGTCAGCCAATTGTAAAGATTTGTGTGTTACCGTATCAGACGTTGAATTTTCCTAGAGTGTGTTATTTGTGGATTTGCCAGTGTTAAAGTTTTTTGTGTGGGATTTTTATTTTTATTTACATTTTTCCATCTTTGAATACTATGTTCACCTTGTACTGTGTTTGCAGATTTAAATGTGGACGTGAGATAAAGAAGAAGACTAGTATCTGGGGTCTACGAGTTCGAGTACCTCCACCTGTGCCGGCCATAACCTTACCTTATGTTGGTCCTATTACTGAAGATTCTATAAAACACATAACACTTCGAAACAAGAAGACTCGCAATGCTGACAGGTACTAGAATACATGTGTTGTATTTATTTTATTTTGTTCTGTTCATTTAAAACTATTGGAAGAATATTTTTTAACTTTTTTATCGGAACACTGTATTTTTATTTAGCTTGTGGTGTCCTTTTTTTTTGTATGTCTTGGCCCATGTGTTATTATTTAGCTTGTGGTGTCCTTTTTTTTTGTATGTCTTGACCCATGTGTTATTATTTAGCTTGTGGTGTCCTTTTTTTGTGTGTATGTCTTGGCCCATTTTCTAACAGATCATCCTGTAGAACCTGTTAATTGAAGACTGAGGGGACAGTCAACTACTGTATTGTGTCATATTTTCAGAAATTTTGGGATTTTTTTTGCTTCTATTATAGTACTGCAGCTATATTGGTACTAGAAGCAATTATCATAATTTTCTCTTCTTTTGCAGGCTTTGGATAGCTGACAAGTAAACGACTGGCTGTTTTTATTTGTTTACTTGAGAGTCTTATCACATCACTTAAATTCTAATACTGTACAGCACTAAACCTAATTCCCTTAACATCTTCAGTTGTCTGTGTGATGAAATTTCCTGGTTATTGAGTCTTAATGTATTAATCTTTAAAAACAAACTTCTAAAACTACAAGCTGTATTTATATCTAGTAGCTTTTCTCCTTCTCTTGTAAAATACTTTCAGTTCATCTTCTTTGAGTAGTCACTGGTAGATTTTTCTGTCATTGCATTACTGTACATCAACTAACGTGTTCATGTGTCGTGTAGAGTTTTTGCCCCACAACCCACGCATCACAATTTACTCCCCCACAACCCACAGCATCACAATTTTCTCCCCACAACCCACATCATCACAATTTTCTCCCCACAACCCACAGCATCACAATTTTCTCCCCACAGCATCACAATTTAATCCCCACAACCCACAGCATCACAATCTTCTCACAACCCACAGCATCACAATTTTCTCCCCACAGCATCACAATTTTCTCCCCACATTACTCCCCCACAACCCACAGCATCACAATTTAATCCCCACAACCCACAGCATCACATTTACTCCCCACAACCCACAGCATCACAATTTACCCACAACCCACAGCATCACAATTTACTCCCCACAACCCACAGCATCACATTTTCTCCCCACAACCCACAGCATCACACTCCCCACAACCCCAGCATCACAATTTACTCCCCACAACCCACGATCACAATTTACTCCCCACAACCCACAGCATCACAATTTACTCCCCACAACCCACAGCATCACAATTTTCTCCCCACAACCCACAGCATCATAATTTACTCCCCACAACCCACAGCATCACAATTTACTCCCCACAACCCACAGCATCACAATTTACTCCCCACAACCCACAGCATCACAATTTACTCCCCACAACCCACAGCATCACAATTTTCTCCCCCAACACTCTTACCTTACCTGGTTATTAATTTTCCATATTTCCTTTTTACTCACTTTGTTGACCCATATCCCTATATAGCATGGTCACTGGTCATTTGTATAGTACACTGGACCCCACTCTTACTTAGCTACCACACTTTAATCACTTCATCTGAATATTTTCATTGTTAATATCACCATCCTAGAAGGGGAGGATGAGAATGCTTGCTCTCTTCTGTGTGTGTTTTGATTTTACCTCCTCTTCTTCCACCTTCATATATCAAAATCATCTTTATTTCAACACTTTAAAGTCAGTTTCTACATAGTTAGGATATTCAAACTCTTCAGTCACAGCATTGTCATTCAGAATAAGTTGATATTTAATGCAATGTACAGTAGCTCATCTAGAATTGTCTTCAGACAAAGCGTTTGTGTTTTATTGTTAATGATGTAGGTTGTCACATTTGCACATTAACATGCACCACAATCTTGCCTCCTGACTTTTTTCATAAAAACTATATATTTTTTTTTATGTTGGAATTGTTGTTTTTATCACTACAATATACAAGCTTGTCATATGATAGTAAAAAAGTTTCCTAAAAATTAAATAATTGAAATTGTTGTTTGGAATTTATAAGAAAAATAATATGCAACAATTCACCATTCCATTTTTTATACTGTACATAAATTAGTGATGCTATGTGTATGGTATATTAAGTCATAACAAGTATGTTGGACTCTTTTATCTCAGGTTTCCATGTAATATGACTTGGCCTGACCATTTACATATGTTAAGCTTGAATATATTTTGTTTAGTGGTTGTCTTGTGTTATGAAACTTACAGTAGGAAACCTCTGCTTGTAGTTCTCTCATTTACCATATACTTGGGATGGGCTTGTAGGGTACTGTACTGTTCTGATCTGTTTTGTAGTTTGAAATTTATCCTATAGAAAAGGAGACCCAACTGACTCTAATAGGGGAAATTCATCTGTAATGTAGCTTTCATAACTGTGACTGGGGGACCACCTTTTGGCCAAATTGCATGTAACTCATGAATACAGAAGATATATAGTATAGTATTTTTATGTTTGTGACACCTTTAGGAAGTTGAAAATTAATGTAGTCATTCAGTGTGTCCTGACTTGTATTTACATAGGTTAAATTCCAAATTCAGGGTGAGAGAGTAAATGGCATAGATAAGATATTTGTCATTACCTGTACATGAATTGCTAATTTATAGTCTGTTCAATCGAACTTAAAAAATGAGGCCTAGGGTTAGTTGTAGCAAAGCAGCTTTGGCTGGCAGATGGATGCAGTATTTAATATTATTTATATTCTGATAGTTTAAGGGATAATAACTATTCTCTATATGTGTCTGATAATTTCTGCACATGGAAAAGTAAAAAAAAAAGCTAGTGAAATGCTGTGCTCATATAAATATCATAAAGGGAACACAAACATGATGAAAAGGTTCAGCGTCTTAAAAGCCCTTTTCTGTCATCAAGCGGTGTCTGGGTGACATCAGAAACTGACGTCACCAGCAAACAAAAGGTGCCAGATATATATTCAGAGAGTTTATTAAGCGTTGCTTTTTCCTGACATTATTTTAAGAAGAACATCCAAGTATCAATAAAATGAAAAGCAAGTTAACATTAGCCCTCTTCACTAATAAAATATAGATGATTTTTATTGCAAGACCATCAGAAATGCTGCATTTTATCACCCACAATTAATATTTATGTGGAACTATTTACCAGTGATACTATAGTTGGTTCATTATGAAAATGTTGAAAAAAAAAGTTATGCCTTCAAATTTTTTGTATGGTCTTATGACTGGCTACTGCAATAACTAAAATATAATGAGTACAGGGGGCCCTTCCAAATTTGCGGTGGTTAGGTTTTCAAAATGGCCATGAATCGTCAAATATGCGAATAACATTTGTAGGGGGGGGGGTTACATTTTTACTTGTGTACAAAGAAATGTTATATTCCCTTTATATGTTTGCGCGTAGAAATTTTTTTCTTTTACCTGTATTCTATATATGTTGTGTGTATAGACACACACAAAACATATACTGTACAGTACTGTACAAATAAATAATTGGAAAATCCTCAAACAAATAATCAGAAACAAATTTATTAAAAATGTGAGTCAACCCTCAAGTCTGTGCTTTATTTATTAAAGCACAGACTTTAGGGTAGACTCACATTTTTAATAAATTTGCTTATGATTATTTGTGAGAGGATTTTCCAATTGTTCTTTATTTGTACTTGTATGTGTTTTGTGTGTGTGTGTGTGTCAACACACACATATTTACAATACAGGTAAAGGTAATTACTGTCTCTAGAATGAATGACTCCCTCGTAAATGCCGGCAACTTTAAAACTACCCACTGACATTCTCGGGTAAATGCAGGTGTCATCCGTGAATAATAGAGAACCGCGAAATAAAAATCTGCAAACTTGGGGGTCCTCTGTATTGGGCATTTACAGTTTGTGATGTTTATAAATTCTCTAGTGCTGTTTTGGCAGTAATAACAATGGAGAAAATGATGTAAGATTCATTTCACATCTCGTGTATGTGTAAAGAAATAAAAGAAATTGGGTCTTTATTCCCTCGGAGGCTTCATATAAACCGTGAGAGAAAAGATGATTAGATGGGATTTGTCTTTTGTGTCACAGTATTGTGTTAAGTGGTAAGCTAGTTTGAGTCTTTATAATTTCTATATACGGTGCTGTATAGAGGATTTGTGATATGTGTTGAAAATTATTTATGAAATTGCTAATCAATCAAGAAATATATTGTTGTATTTCAGTATTTGTCATAAATGTGTATAAGGACAACAGTTTTATTTTGACGTGCAGTAATAATGGGAGCGAGTTGTCATACTAGTGGAGAGTTTTAGATAGCCTGAACTGTCAATACGTACACAGTGTATCTGAACAGAAAAATATATTGGTATTCACCTGTACAATAATGACAGTCACAACCTGTGGAGAAATAACAGCAAATTTCACCACTTACTAAAGCTCCACCACTTGATGCCTGCACAGTTGCAAAGTTTTGTTGTCCTAGGAAATTACAAATTTCAAGGCCAACTAGTCAATTAGGAGTTAGTCAGGCCAGGAACTTGGTCCTCAGCATTTTCCAATATTTTGAAAGACAATATGATCCTCAGTGTCATTATTCAATGTAAAAGAGACTGGAAATCCCTCAGAAAAATAAAATAAAATGATAATGAGGAAATGACTTAAATTTGGGAGAATATAGGAATTTCTCATTTCTTTGTCTCAAAGTTTTTCAACGCACATGTAAAACTGGTAGGATATATATATATATATATATATATATATATATATATATATATATATATATATATATATATATATATATATATATATATATATATATATATATATATATATATATATATAAGGATTTTCAATTCGGTTAACGAACAAATCTTTAACGAAATCCTTATGACAAAAGCGTTTTGTTGTGAGCATTAGCTGATCGGCTAGTCTGCCAATACAGTAATCGGTTCTATGTTTACATTTGTTTCCAGTGGAGTAAATATCAAGAAGGTTGTGCTCTTAATATTTAAAAAAAAAATTTGTATTAAAATTATTAGTCTTTTTATAATTTAGTTAACATATTGATAATATATGCAGTACAGGGAACTACAGTATTACCCTGCTTAACACGGTTTCGCTTAGCGCGTTTTACCGTATACGCGCGTGCCTCACCAGAGTCTAACTTTCACTTAACACAGGTTTTTTCCACGTATACACGGACAATCGTGAGTGTCCAGCTCCAGAGCTATTTTTAGATTCGCCCCACCCGCCACCCTGCCTGACTGCCTGTTTTAGCTCATAAAATTCATACAAATTACCCGGCCAGAATATAATTTACATTGCTGGAATTCTTACAATATGATGATCATTTTGAATATAAACATCATAGATTTTGCATAAGACATACAAATTTTAGATATAATGTTTACTCGGAGTAAATATGTTATTTTTTGTGCAAAATATGACATTTGTATTCAAAATATTCCTGGTCTTACAAGGAATCCAGCAATGTCAATTATATTATCCTAACTTTAGTTTGAGGTATTATTTATTACTAAAAAGGTAAATATTCTGGTTTTCCCACACATCTGGTAGGGACGGTTGGTGGGGGGTGGGGGGGAGGGAGGGACCGACCGACCATCTGTTACTGTGTGAAGAATATTTTTTTTTTTATTAACTGAAGATATTTGTTTTAGCTCATAAAATTCATACAAATTACCCGGTCAGAATATAATTTACATTGCTGGAATTCTTACAATTTGGTGATCATTTTGAATATAAACATCATAGATTTTGCATTAGACATACAAATTTTAGATATAATGTTTACTCTGAGTAAATATGTTATTTTTTGTGCAAAATATATGACATTTGTATTCAAAATATTCCTGGTCTTACAAGGAATCCAGCAATGTCAATTATATTATCCTAACTTTAATCTGAGGTATTATTTAATACAAAATGTTAAAATTTAGTTTTTTCACCCAACATCTCTTGAAGGGAGGATTGGTGGGGGGTGGGGGGAGGGTTGGGACTGACCGCACGGTTGGAAGAGGGGGGGAGGCAAGGTGGGGTACTTTGATTGACAGATAGTGTCGAAGAATATTTTTTTTTTTTTTTATTAACTGAAGATATTTGTTTTAGCTCATAAAATTCATACAAATTACCCGGCCAGAATATAATTTACATTGCTGGAATTCTTACAATTTGGTGATCATTTTGAATATATACATCATAGATTTTGCATTAGACATACAAATTTTAGATATAATGTTTACTCTCAGTAAATATGTTATCTTTTGTGCAAAATATATGACATTTATATTCAAAATATTCCTGGTCTTACAGGAATCCAGCAATGTCAATTGTATTATCCTAACTTTAGTTTGAGGTATTATTTATTAAAATTTAGTGGTTTTCCCCCCAAAATTTCTCAGAGAGGGAAGAGCCAGTGAGTGTAGTGTGAGAAGAGGGGGAGGGAGTCGAGTCCATTATTTGAATGGACATTAACTTGGCGACTGTATTTCTCTATTTCTCTTAAGTATTAATTGTGTGCATGTACCATCATAAAATTAAGATGTTATTTTTACTAGAACATAGGTATTGTGTCGGAAAAAGTGGAGTTTGGGGATCGGGCCAGTTTCTATTGGAATTAATCCCATATGTTCTATTGTTCACTTAGCGCGGTTTTCACTTAACAAGGTACCCTGTGGGTTTTATTGACCGTGTTAAGCAGGGTACTACTGTATTTTTTTTTGTGCGCCCATCAGCCGCTTGACTCACCCACCAGGCGTCAGTTTAACTTTGTATACAGTGGAGGAAACATGGTGTTTGTCGCTCTCTTGAATACAGAGTATTTTTACGTTTTTACATTAAAATTATTGGTCATTCTGAAATTTAGTTAACATATTGATAATACAGTGGTCCCTCGGTTAACGAATTACCTTCCATGAGAATCTTCAATTCGGTTATCGAACAAAAATTCGATTAACGAAATCCTTACGAAAATCACGTTTTGTTGTGAGCTGATGGTCAGCTGATGGCCCAGTCTGCCAATTCAGTAATGTGTTCTATGTTTAAATTCGTTTCCAATTGAGTAAATATCAATAAAGTTGAGCGATTTAATATTTTTGAATGTTTTATATTAAATTTATAAGTAATTTTAACATTTATTTAACATGCAGTACAGGTTCAGTCTGGCTTTGTTTACTGTTGAGAGAGCAGCCATTTTGTTGGTGTCTTGAATATTTTTGCATTTTTCATTGAAATTATTGGTCATTCTGAACTTTAGTTACCATATTGATAATTTATAGCATAGTGCAGTGTTGATTTAAAGAAAATAATCTTGCATTACACCTAGTGAACTTAAAATTTTATTGGTGAAATGACGGCAACAAGCATTCGTCCACTGAAAGGTGATTTCTCCTCCATCCCCACTTCCTTCTCTTCTCCCTTCTCTTCCACCCCACTTCTAATTCCCATCATCATCATCAACCAGGAACATTCTACATACACGCCTCAAAGTAAGTGTACTTTACTGCATTTTTTTTTTTTTTTACTTTGTATGTACTTTTCGGTGAGCTGGAACCAATTACCCAATATCCCATTGAAACATGGATTCGGTTAACGAACGACCTTCTGGAACGAATTGTGATCGTTAACCGAGGGACCACTGTATATAGCGCAGTGCGGTGTTGATTTAAATAAAATAATCTTGAATTACACCTAGTGAACTTAAAATTTTGTTGGTGAAATGACAGCATCAAGCATGGGTCCACTGAAAGGTGATTTCTCCTCCATCCCCACTTCCTTCTCCTCCTCCACGCCCCAATTTTAATTTCAATCATCATCATCATCAACCAGCAACATTCTACATACACACCTCAAAGTAAGTGTACTTTACTGCATTTTGTTTATACTTTGTATGTTCTTGTATGTTCTTTTCTGTGAGCTGGAACCAATTACCCAATATCCCATTGAAATAATGGAGTTCGGTTAACAAACGATCCCTGAAAATAAAGAAAAAAAAAATCTGAAAAATTCTGAAATCCAAAATTCATCTGGCCCCAAGGATTTCGGATAAGGGATTGTCAACTTGTGGTCCCTCAGTTAACGAACACAATTCGTTCCAGAGGGTCATTCGTTAACCGAATCCATTGTTCCAATGGGATATTGAAAGTACATACAAAGTAAAAAAAAAAAAATGCAGTAAAGTACACTTACTTTGAGGTGTGTATGTAGAAGGCTCCTGGTTGATAATGATGATGATGGGAATTAGAAGTGGGGGTGAGGGAGAAGAGTAGGAAGTAGGGATGGAGGAGAAATCACCTTTCAGTGGACCCATGCTTGATGCCGTCATTTCACCAACAAAATTTTACGTTCACTAGGTGTAATTCAAGATTATTTTATTTAAATCAACACTTCACTGTGCTATATATTATCAATATGTTAACTAAATTTCAGAATGACCAATAATTTCAATGAAAAATGAAAAAATATTCAAGACACCAACAAAATAGATGTTCACTTCACTGTCAACAGAGCCCAACTGATGCCTTGTGGCTGAGTCAAGCATCTGATGGGTGCACAAAAAACTAGTTCCCTGTACTGCATATATTATCAATATGTTAAATAAATGTTAAAATGGGTAATAATTATAATATAAAAGCAGTAGATTATACAAACAATGTACTCATGGGGAAAAAAAAAAATATATATATATATATATATATATATATATATATATATATATATATATATATATATATATATATATATATATATATATATAACTTTTTTTTTTTATTGAAACAACCTTCTCACACAGAGGTGATGTGAACAAAGCAGTAGATTATACAAACAATGTACTCAAGTGAAATTTTGTCTCCTGTCAGAGAGATGTTGTTTATGAGCATCTCTGGGGCTTTCTTTAAAACATGGTGATATTGTACAGTATTAGAAAGTAATAAAAGCTGGTAAAATATTCACATTAGGTGAAAATAGGTAATTTTTTAGGGAATCACACAAAAAAAATGATAAATCCAGTATTGGCATTTATGGCATTTTGCATGAACATCCAGGCTTTAATTTTTACATATATATATATATATTTTTTGTATGTCATTTCCTTTTTATGCATTTATCATATGTAAGTGAAATACTACTGTACTGTTTCCTGTACTGAGGATATTTACACTCAATTTCAGGAAAAAATTGTTTGTGATATTGCCTTGTACTGTACTTTATTGATGAAAGAATCTTCATTTTATAATTCCTTAAGAAAATATATACTGTATGTAAATATTTTATTTTATTTTTAAGATTATAATGTGAACAGAAGTAAACATAGGAAAGCTGTGGCTCTTTATGGCATGGTTGTAAGAATATTAAGAAAGTACAGTATTAGATGCACGAGGGTAAATTATATGAAATAACATATACTGTATATTGTCAACCTATTGTGTGTGTCTTTGTATTATAAATACATACAGTTAGAGGAAGGTGTTCAAAGTGTATTTAACTGTGCCATTTTAGTGCTTTGAAAGAGGAAAATTTTAGGGTCGTATTAGTTGAAGAGGAAGCATAGAATAATTGGTGGATGTATTCAGATTTTTTAGGTCAATGCTTAGGAAGGCAGGTTGCAAGAAAATACAAGTTGAGAAGATTGTAATACAAAAATTAGAATTGAAGGTAATCTCTGAGCTCTTTTGAACCAGCAAGAGCTTTGGGGCCTGATTGTTCCAACCCTTGAGTGTGGATATGAACCTGTAAGCATCCTGGGCACAGTTTTATGTATCATAGGAGAAAGATTGAAGATTTAAGAAAATATTAGGGATTTAGTGGTCAAAGATTTGTGAAGAAATCAGTCTGGATGAAGGATGGAAGTGTATGGAGGTGGTGTAATGGTAGTAAGGAAAATTTAATGAGGTACAGTTAAGGGTAAGAAAGGTGCGATTGCCTAATTAATGGAGTGAGTCATTGATGATACAGTACTTCCAGTGTTTTGTGTCGATTGGAGAAGAATTGTGCAAGAAAATGGAAAAAGACTATGAACTGGAGTAAAGTGAATCAAATTGATGTTGAAACTGTGTGAAAAATTAAGCTCTGTTACAAAAGATGACTTTAAAAGGTTTTTAAGTTTTTGTCTGGGTAATTTTTTCCATGACACCATATAGAGTTAAGTAATGAGGTAAAAAAAAATTGACTGCTTTAGTAACTGTTTAAAGAGTCTAGAGGAAAGAAGGGAAATTCTATTAATTAGAACATAAGGAAATAACAGTTAGGTAAATGAGGGCCTTGCAAATATTTATGAGCAGTGGTGACCCTCATTGTGAATGTGTAAAGAATATAAAAGAAACCAAGATGGTGAAGCCTTTTAATTACTGCTTCTTTAGGTAACCAAAGACAGCCAGGCTGTTATTTTATAGTACGGGTAGTACGGTACGGTACTTGGAAGTGGGCTTGTATTCATTCACCTCTCAAGTGAATGGTCGTGTGGCTTTTTCCTAACTGGAGTGGATGATTATATTCTTTCCTTGTACACTAGGTCTTGAGCACTCAGCCGTGTTGAGTGCGCTTGCCAGGAGACTAGTATCCTGCCAAGGGGATGGAAATAACCTACTAGCTGGTGGATGATAGGAAACAACCTACTAGCTGGTGGATGATAGGAAACAGTAGTTCAACACCTGTCCAGTCACAGCACATCATAATAGGAAACGGCTTGTGTACATGAAGTAGAGTTCTGACACTTTCAAGGTTATCATAAATTAGGAATTGTTGCATTTTCTTACTTTCTCTTTCTCTCAAGTTTTCATTTTATGCAATTAATACAGAAGCCTCGGTAATATTGCAGGAAATTAATTGTCTTATTTTAGCTAAGCTTCTATTTTATTGTTCCTTTTGCATGTTGTACTGGATAAATATTTGCAAATATACTACAGCTAAAGGTCATTTTGCCCTTGATGTAAACTTTTGTGTGTACTTTTTGTAAATAAGCCCAACTTAAGTGCTTTAAAAGTTCATTAGTCAAAAGTGTTTAAATGCCTATCTACCAAACTTGACATCATTTTTAAAGAGGATTTTTATATCTTTTGATTGACATTTAATTGAGTGCTGCATATATCATATAATTTTTGTTTATGGTTGGGTTAGCTCTATATCTACTCTACTTTCACCACCCTAACTTCTTTCTTTTAGAATCACTTTATTTAAATTAATGTGCAGTACAGTAATAATGGCTCTAGTGGGTTTTTTTGTTTTGTTTTTATCAAATGATTTCCTACATTTTCATTCTCAGTAATTAGTTGCTCAACAGTGCAATGTTAAATATTTGATTGAGGTGTGTGTGTGTTTATACTTTACAGTCATGAGAAATCAGCTTAAAGAAATTAATGCAAACTGAGACCTGTATGATATTTTTCTATATGATGGCTAATGTCAGGAAAGAAAAACTGGCAAAATAGCAAAGGAAGTCATGTCAGGGCAGTACAGTACCTTCCACCTGGTTCTGGATGTGGGCAGAGGTGTATAGTAGAATGATTGAGAGTGTTCCTCCCCACCAGCAGAACTGGATTTATAGAAGAGTGCTCTGTCCCTTAATGCTTTGGGTGTATATTTTTTGTAATTCAGTGCTACAGTATTCAGTGGCTTGATTTCAAACTTATACATACATACATACATAGACAACGTGCGTGTAGTATTATAGAGGTGCTTCATGTTATACATTTCTCAGGGTGATATGAATACTTTCCTAAAGGGTGTACAGTATGTGTAATAAGTTTCTACAATTTCCTGTGAATTAATTTTAAACTTAGCTTAGTTGTTTCACACATACAGTATAGGACATAAAGCTTGTAGTAGTGTGAAGATTTATCCCCAATATTGGTGTTCTGTATACACTTAGTTTACATTTGTTGGGGGATACTCATACTAATGCATTTTAATATTCCTTGGTTGTTCTTGCACAGTTTGGTGTGAGTTTGATCCTGCAGCCATCAGGAATGTAATTGTTTGTGGTGAGGCAGTGGCTGTCGAGTTAGAATCCTTGCTAAAGCTAACTCATTTTTTGTGGGAGTTGACAGCTTGCACAACTGTTGTTAGATTTAGTTATCATTTTTTCCCGTTAGATTTTCACTTAAAATTCCACTTAAGAAAATTTAAATGTCAGCTGAAACAGATAGTCAGTAATGCTTAGCACAAATATAAATTGCATATTCCAAAATATTTTCAAGGTTTATGTATGTGGATAAGTAAATTCAGGGTTTGTATAGAAAGGATTTCATGGATTAAATCAAATCTTGGGTGTTGGACTGACAAAAGGAGAGTGTGCATGCATGTGTTGTGTGCGTGTAGGTGTGTGAAGCCTTGCTCACACAACATCCTGGAGATACTCAGGGTATGTAAGAAAATAGGTAGTATTTTTTATTTAGACACTTGACCAGATTAGGGATTCAGTGATCTTGAAAATATAACCACCAATACTTTTATTGAGATCTGGATCATGGGAAGTACTGTTATTGTTTTCTTTTAGGGTAATTGAAGTTATTAATGTAGTTGAGACATAAGTATGCTTAACACTAGTTGGTAAATGATTGTAATAGGATAACCAGGATTTCTTTCCTGACAAGGAAGTGTCCTGTGACAGGGCTCTTATTTTGTACACAGGAAGATTCAAACTTTTTGCATATAAGTCATGGACAAGACTTCATTCCATGTGGTGAAACTGTGTCACGGGAATGAGTCCCCGAAATTACTTTCCCTTGACTGTCGTCTGGTGTAGATGTGTTTTATCTCAATTGGAGTTGGTGCTGCTTCATTTTGGGAGGGAGCAAACGTTTGACCCCAACTATACAGTATCATTTAAAAGCTAGTGCAAGCATTGTTCAGGAACAGAACCCATTCGTAACCCAGGGACCCCCTGTAATGAGATGATATATTTTTAGAATATTACCACAAATAAAAAAAATGGAAGTGGGTTTGGTAAGAGATATGAATAGATATACAGTACTGGGTAGTTGTTAGATTAAATGTTGATTTATTTTAATGTATTGTTGGTCCAAGGAAAAATAAATCTGCATGTATGGACAAGTACAATACAGTATTTGAAATGTCATGAAAAACTTTTTGTTTTAGTCAAGCAATTTAACGATGGGGACATATGACAGGCTGAAGATAATAGTGTCAGTCTTAATTAGACTTACAAAGTCCACTTTCAGAAGTTTTATGATATTTTCTCTAAAGATTTTAGCCACTTGACTCTGTTAATTAATTACTCTTCTTCCAGTCCGCCAATTCCACGAAGTTATAAACTGCGAGAGGACAAGCAAGAGGAAGTAGACGAGGCTATGGCACGTTTCAGTCCAGCTAAGAAGCGTGCAGTGTCTCCTGTTGCGCTGGAGCCAGATGAGGAGAGCCCTAGCAGTTCTGGCAAGAGAAAACGTAAACGAGAACTGGATATCCTCATGGAAGATAAAAAGGTAAGGTTTTCATTCGCAATCCATCTAAGACTGCACTGTTTAGAGAGACATCAAGACATTGTTATTTTAAGACCAGAGATTGGAATGAATACAACTATGGAGGAATGGATCATTGAGTTTTACATGAATAGAAACATGTTGGAAGGTGCAGTGGAGTGAGTGGTATGTGAGCACTATTGAGGGTGGTTAGAAATGAATACAATATGGTAATGAAGTGCTGAGGAGCTTTGATGATTGAAGTGAAATGTAAATGATTGGTGAGTGCTTCAGTGCTGTGAAGGTAAAGTGAACGGCTGAAAGGAATGTCAAATGAGTCAGATGAGAACTAAGGTGCTGTAAATTCTTAAGACAGTAAAAATATTAGGGTGCTCTGAAATAATTAGAAAGGTAATTTTGATTTTATACAACTATGTGAAATTGTGTTTTAACTCGAAGACACACAGGCAAGATGAATTGTACATGTTCTTTTTATTCAACCAATGAAATCAGACACTATAAGTATCCAGAACATGACTCGTGTAGTGTTGTAGATGTTTTGATGCAGCTTGGCTTGAATATTTTTCACGTCTATTCATCAATAGGCATGTAAGGTACTGCAGCACTTTAATTGAAACATAGTACAATCTTACTGCTGCTGCATACACAATTCTTTGGACATGGTACAGTATTGGTTTTAGGATAATGCATGGTTTTAAAGTAGGATACAATTTAAACAGCACTAACTAATTCCATTAATCGTTAAATATTTTCAAGGGTGTACTGATTGTTTTGTAGGTTTGACAATAAGATGGTGTTTACATGTATAGGAGGCTGTGCAGATTATGTGTAACATTTTCAAAGTGATCTTTGAAATATACTTGTCCTGACAAATTTTTGAAGGTAATTTGCTTGCCTGGATATCTTTTTTTTTTTTTTTTTTTTTTTTTTTTTTTTTGGAAAAGGGTAAATAACCAACTTAAAACATGGAAATTAATTGTGTGTGTCAACTTACAGACCACTTGTGTCCATCTAAATGGTGTCAGTGTCAGAAGTCCTTGTCATGTGAGGTCATAACTCCTATCACCTCTCGTCTACAACCTTTCAGCTTGGTGGTTCCTTTGAAATGTTGACAAATTGACAGCATAAAGTAGCGATAAATTACCTGCACCTGACATAGGTCATGAATCCTGGTGCACCTCCCTGGTTTAACATATGTGGTGAGGTGGGATCACACAACACCTGACAAATTTCCATCTAAGCATTTGCCTCTCAAAATATAAGCTTTTCCACCAGGCAAGTGCCAGGTACAAAGACATGAAAAAAAAATTTTTGTCCTGGCTGCCTGGCACTGCTAATCTGCACAGCCTGATGTATAGTATCAATAAGCTAAACTTCTAACCTTTACAGTATTTTATTCTAATTCAGTATTCTGTGGCAGCATTAATGTCTTGAATTATCTTCTGATTATATAGCATTTAAAAGTGTATTTGATTATTTGAAGTTTAGAAGAAAAAATATTAATAATTTTAGTCAAATTACTGCCATTGAAAAAATTTCAGAGTAAATTAGGAAGATGCTTATCAGTATAAGTATTATATTACTATTTCATTCTCCAGGCCAAAAAAATGATAGAAGAGATTGGATCAGTAAAGGAGAATAGCATCACTGATTCCCAAGCTCCTATCAAGAGAAAAAGAGGACGTCCACCCAAAAATCAGCAGAGTATCAAATCTGATGATTTACGGGACCTTAAGCAGAAGCGGGCACAGAAGCTATTAAAAGAGGCGCTGAAACAGGTAAACTTGTGCTTCTTCATCACTACCCACCTGGTGTTTTGTTAATATTCATTATAACAGACATACTAGATTGGGCGATTTATAAAGCCTAGACATGTGTAGGTTTGACAACTCAGGGTGCCCATGATGGGGATGGAATTACAGAAATGAAAAGTATTTTTCTTGACATTTATAGGCCCTATAAAGGAGATACAAGAAAGTATGAGTTGCCGGTTAGGTGAGAGCTAATAGTCCTTATCCACCATGCTACCGTACATGGGTTTTGTGTCCTATGTTATGGAAACTTCACCAAAGACATTACAGTATATGGTGTATCACTTCTGAAGAGTTTCACTCCACTTCCGGCATTCAATGTATTATATACTTGATATATTATTATTTAATGAATTCCATTCATTTCCAACATCCATCTAGGGTATTGGTTATACTTTGTCATGACCAATCAGTCATTACCTTTAGTAATTAGTAGGATAGGGCTCACAGATACAGGCAGATTTTCCTCAAAGGCATGGCCACATGCTGAAGTCCATCAAGGTGAGGATGCACTCTGCCCCATCACTCAACTTTGAGTTTTTCTGACCCACAATGTCCATCATCTCGTCCCAAAGGGTTCAGAGGTCACTGGTAGAGGCCTCAGCAGTGTAGGTGGAATCCGTCCTTGGCCTCTGGTTTTCTGGCAAACATCACAGTCCATTCTCAATATTTCTCCAGGGATTCCATCTATTCTTGGTATTTCACCATTCTTGAGCTTACAACAAGTCTCACCTCTTCCCTTATTGATTTTCTCTTGCTTTAACACTTTTTAGATCATCTCTTCATAAATAGGACAATTTTCTCTTTCTGAAATATTATATTTACCAATTGTTTAAAATTCTTTATTAATCTATTTATCATCACACCCTCCCTTTTCTGTGTTGTATCTCCTTTCATTTTTAATTGGTACTTTGTTTATATGCCTTGGCTTAAAAGATAAAGAAAAATTGTAGACCCTGGCTTGTTATGGTATTATACAGTACATACTTTTCAGGGACAAGGTATGCGGCCTGTCACCAAATCTGGTCTTGAGATCCCAACACCAAACTGCATCACCCCAGGTGACACTAGTGGAGATGAAACATCCTCTCATGGTACCCTGGACTCCTTCATTCCTCCACCCTCTAATTTTGAGGGACAGAACAATCCCTTCTTGAACCTGGATTCACTAAGCTACGGATTGCCGGTTGTTAGACCTCTCAAACGGAAACTAAATGAAAGTGACATCCGCATAGGGAAGAATGGAGAAGTAAAGAGGAGACGTTTCCGAAAGAAGTGTGACAAGGCTAAGATCATGTTCCTGCTACAGAATGGTTCTTTAAGTATAAATGGTGGAAATGGAATCAGATTAAATGGCACGAACAGCATAAAAAACTGTGTGGACTATGCCCTCAGTGGTAGGCTAAACGCAGGCTCTAAAGATGACTGCAGTGACATAGTGGAGGATCCCAAAGTGGGAGACTCAGGCTTCTCCTTCAGTGACCTTAAATCAACCGTCAATAACTATTTCGGGGCCGCAAACCGAATTGCAAGTGGTGAAAAGTTCCATGTAATAGCAAGAAGAGTCAGTTTTGAAGATAAAGTTCAGTACCTCATAGAATGGGACAGTCCAAGTTCCTCGTAATCCGAGTTCCAAATCCTGCTCGTGGCCTCTGGCTACAGCACTAATTTTTTTTCTTTGAAGTGGTTTCTAAGTGAACCAGTTTGGAGATAGTCAATTCTGAGACAAACTTGCATAAGGCACCAACCCCATAACCACATTCAGACTGTGTTCATAATGCACTGCCAGAGTGAGTGATGCAAGAGTGTGAGGTTTGTGTCAGGTGCGGCGTACAGCCTCAACTTTAGTTTGTGATATGGTTGCTTAGGGAGGGAGCAAGAGTTTGTTGTTAAAAAAAAAATATCAAGAAATCAGGTTTAAGAACACTAATACACCCATTGTGAAGAGTTGAAAGTGATCGATCAGGAAATTGTGCTTTGTGGAAGTAGTGACTTTTGGGTGGTGTATGAGGTGTTAGACCAGCCCGAAGCAACCACATAAAAGCAAGTTATTTCACTATTGTTTAGTCATGTACATAAGTCCTGTATTTGTTTTTGGTTATATTTATCTGGCGTTGTGGATGCCAGACTTGTGTTTATGTATGACTGAGTGTACGATTCCTTAAAATGTGGGTGGGGTGGGGGAGGGGGGCAACCTACTGAACACCAAATGGAAATGAATGTTTTTCAAGGCATGGGAAGTAAGTATCCTTGTTTTGATTGGGGATACAATTGTGTGGCAGGTTTAATATTATTATTTTTATTTATTTTTATTTTATTTTTTCTTGAACCTGCTTCATTTGGATCATAATGAAGTGGCTCTCCTGTTTGTAGTGGTGCATGAGAAATTGCACTGTGTGTAGCCGTGTACATACGTTTATAACTTGTTTTGTTGCCAAAGATTGCCGACAGTTTGTCAAGGTAGGCAGTAGGGAAGGGTCAGGTTATTTAGTGGGCTTTCCCTTTCTGGGTTTTACTCTTGTTTCTGTTTTGAATGTCTCTTACAATTTTAATCTTAACCATTCTGTTGTGTATAACATTGTGATGTTTTAGATGCTTTATTGAAGACTTAAACCTTTTATATAGTACTGTTTCCATACCAAGTGAACCTGACCCAGGGATCCCTACTGCTAGCCCTTCAACTATCACTGCCACTATTCCATCGTGCTCAACTTGTAAGATGTTTCAAGCGTTGCAGCATGTAACATTCCAGGAATCATAATTCTGTCTGCGACATATTTCAGCGTTGTACCATTTACTGCCATTGACCATAGTTGCTAGAGTACCTTATTTCTGTCCTTTTTGTATACCTAATGATGACAGTACAAAACGTTATCATGCATGAATCTTCCGTGACATGTACAGACTACAGTATAATTATCTTTATTTTTTCCTGTGGCACATAAGACATAACTGGTGTTGAGTAGATCAGTAGACGAGAGTTTACAGTATTTGACGCAGAAAATCAGGAAGTTTTCTTTGTGTACATTATCTATTTCTTTGCCCAGGTACATACATGATTTTTTACACGGTGCTTTAGAATTTATCGTTGAGTATTTTTAAATGTTTAGGAAAGGCTTTCTTAAATTTTGAATACAGTTTGTGCTTTTTTATTTTTATCCAGTTGAAGAATTAAAGGGAAAAATTCTGTTGGCCTCTCGCTCTATTGGTTACAAGTATAAGTCACTTGATGTAATATACTTAATGTTGTTTAATTTAAATATTGGAATGTGTGAATTACGCAGTTGTCATCTCGTCAATATACAGTATATGTTTTTCTGTACCTCTTCTCAAATCTCAAGTACTGTACATGCATAAGTATGTTGTGTTTGAGATTATTAAATATCATGTAAATTATTTAGCTGTAATGTGTCCCAATCCCATTTCTATCTATCTCCTTGTGAGGCTTAATTAAGTACAGTACAGTACAGTACTGTCCTCTTCATCTGTTTTCCAGTCTAATGCCTGTTTACCAATTGTGTTTTTATTATTATTATCATTATTATGTCCATTTTTACTGATGTAGTCATTTTGTTACATATGTACCAACTCCTTTTCTATTTCACTTTGCTCATTACCTGCCAACAACAACACTTGGAAACACTGCCATTTTAATGTCATTGCCTCTTCCTAAACTCCCGGAAACAGGGTTACATCGAGCTAACTAAGGATGTGTCAAATGCATTTGGGTGTTATGTGTAATTTTTGTGTTGATTGATTGATTGATTTATATTTTTATGCCTTCCCACCTTTAGAATTTTTTCAAAAGGTAAAATATAGGGCACCACTTATGCTCACTGTGTGAGTAAACATGGTCACTTGGATGTGTTATGAAAATGCT
This sequence comes from Homarus americanus, assembly GCF_018991925.1. Lineage (NCBI taxonomy): Eukaryota > Metazoa > Arthropoda > Malacostraca > Decapoda > Nephropidae > Homarus > Homarus americanus. The sequence continues at coordinate 5,143,742 of NW_024720773.1, read as the reverse complement.
TATGACATTTTAACTAATGTGTATGTGTAACTATACCTTTGCTATGACACATTCTTGAACTCGTTTGGTAGTCTAGTCATTTTGTTTTAACAAGTCAGCACAGGCAATAGACATGGAGTTACCCACCTAAGTTGTTATCACTCTGCACTCTTAAATATTTTATTATTCAAGAAGTATTTAAAACTTTCCAGGTATCTGGAATATACTCAGAATAATATTTTCACAATAGCTGTGTTTTGTAATTATTGTGCACTCAGTAAAGTCTGTCTTTTCAAGGATTAGTTTGGAAGATAAATAAAAAATAATTGTGAATAACATATATAATGGGGACTTAGACAATGTACTGTATGTCATTCCATAGGAAAGATGTTTATTTCCCTGTGGGAAAATTGTCACAAAATTTATATATATAATTTATATATATAATTTATATATATATATATATATATATATATATATATATATATATATATATATATATATATATATATATATATATATATATATATATATATATATATATATATATATATATATATATATATATATATATATATATATATATATATACACATATACATATACATATACATACATACATACATACATAAATACATACACACACACACACACACACGCACACACACACACAGTATAGTCTCGATTTACACGGATTTGGTTTACGCGTTTGGTCATTTACGCGGCACCTTGCCAGACCGACAATTTTTATTTACACGGTTCATTCCATCATTTATGCGGGAAGCGGCATGGGTAGGATGCGCACAAAGTCGCCCAGTCAACAAAACGTTACCGAGTTCTTCACCCACCACAGCCAGCCCAAGTCAGTGATAGTGAGGATATGGACTTTGAGGGGTTTGACAGAGGCCCTGCAAGCCAATTGTGGTGAATAGTGATACAAGTGATACAGGTGAGGGCCAATAATCTGCCCTCTGCCTCGGAACCAACCCCCCATCCCCGTGTGTCCAGCCATCTTTTCTACTAATGTGAGTGTTAAAAAACCTAATATTATTGATATTTCTCTTAATTATTAATTGTGTGTGCATACCATCATAAAATTAAGATATTTTTACTACAATGTACTATTGTGTAGGAAAAAGTGTAGTTTGGGGGTCGACCCAGTCTCTATTTCAATTAATCCCACATGTTCTGTTATTTCGTTTAAGTGTTTCTCATTTTACACGGACCTCCACGGTTCAATTGACCGCGTAAATGAAGACTATACTGTGTGTGTGTGTGTGTATGTATGTATGTATGTATGTATGTATGTGTATATATATATATATATATATATATATATATATATATATATATATATATATATATATATATATATATATATATATATATATATATATATATATATATATATATATATATATATATATATATATACTGTATATATATATATATATATATATATATATATATATATATATAAACTTTTCACTCATCATTCCCAATATTTGCTTATGGATTATTTGTCTTCAACAGTTTTCCCAGCAGTTGTCATACCAGGATCAGCCGTAGAGAAGTACAGTATTGATCTTGTTATTAACCCAGGCATAATTTAAGTATACATCCATGTAAGAAAGCTTGTTCAGGAAAGGCTATGTTTTTGCATGGTAACATTACTAATGTTTAGAAGGCAAATATGAGTTGTGTTGCATTACCTTTTTTTGTTTAATTTCTTAATTCTCAGAATATGTGAATACTCAGTAAGTATCTGCATTAAAGCATATCCCGAAAAGAAAACAGTCAACACAATATTTGAGTGATTTACATTTTCCAGTGACATGTAAACAATGTAAGATCAGCACAAAAATCACAGAACAGACACAATATATATTTAGATTTTTAAAACTTTTCTGACTGTAACTCCTCCCCATCTTTATTCTCCTGTACCTCTTGTGTACTGTACAATAGTTACAAAACAGCACTTTACAAATTCTACTTCCTTTTTGGTATGTCACTGCTTCCACAATTACTGTAGCATTAAACTTTGTGATTTCTGTTTTCTGTCACTGTTTTGACTTACTTTTAATGGCAACTGTATCCATGAAGAAAATCTATGATCAAATGTTTTTATTGTTTTAAATAAAGATGTATTTTCATGGTAAACAACTTTTTTAGGAACACATGAATACTTTTTGACACATATTCTCTAATTACTCCTATTTTTATTAATAATTTAAGAAATTAGATATGGATGCTTGCATTCAGTTGTTATTGCAGAATATGTGTAGGATGTTGAACTATGTTGCAATGAAGAGTTGTAATGGAATAGTGGTTTGTCAGAGCTTTTCACTAGCTGAGAGGGTGCACTGATAGCATGTATATTCATGTGAGTGAGCAGTTATTTACCATGAACTTGCATCTTGAATGATATGATCCAATGGTGCTCCTGCAAGAGTTCCCAAGTACAGTTATGAGTTGGAAGGTCAAGGAGCTGGTAATAGATGTAGTGTCCTGGTAATTACTCTGGGCCAAGTATAATAATAGGGGGGGGGGGGGGGCCTTGTCCCAGTTAACTTTTAATGTGGTTTCCGAAATTAAATTAAATTTTGAAGTACTGTAATCTAGTTTATCCTTGAATACAATCGACACTAAACTTGGAAATGCAGTGCTAAAAAGATTGAGCTTCGGTAAGTGAATTTGCAATTAGCAATCACAAGGACATTAGTGTGTGCAAAGTAACCACCTTCTCCCACCTCCTCTCATGGTTTTACCATGCTGGTAACTGCAGGGCTTTCATTGTGGAAATTTATTTCCAGATTTGAGACAAGTGTAGGTACACTTGCAATGAGTATGCGGTTATAAGTACACAATAATTTTATTCCCTGTAGGGTTTGTCCCAATAGTACAAAATGCTTCCTGTATGTACTGGGAACATTTTATCTTTTCATTTTAGATCTGTTACAAAGAAATGTTGACTCCAAAAGAAAGTATTTTTCAAGTTTACCAAATTGTTGTTTTGAATTTTTATGTCTTCTGGAAACTAAAAATTACAATATTGGGTTCCATGTAGTCCATTATAAATAAAAAATTCTTGATTCTATTGGGATTCCTTTCAGTCCCATGTGAGTAGGTAATGTGTATGTCTCAGGCTCAAATTACACTCGTTCAGCTATTTATAGAGTACCTGACTGTACTTCCATATCTCCCTGTTGTGGCAATCTCATCATGACTTCATGTTTATTCACATTGGCAACTTAAGAGACCTACCCATCCACATTCAACTTAATGGTAACACACACACACACACACACACACACTCTCTCTCTCTCTCTCTCTCTCTCAAAACTTAAATGATGTCTTTTATGCCACCAGTTGGAACTGTTCTTTGGAATTTGTTAATATGCCTGAAGAAACAAGATTGGTAGTTATATGGGTTTGAAGATCAGCCAGCCCCAGGTTTCAATGTAAGTGTTAAACTTTAATTTTGACTTTCCTTTACTGTGTTTTTTCTTTCAATTTCTTCTTTTCTCTTAAATTAAGTGATTTGTGATGTATAAAAGGACTTGGGGCTATAGTGGGTATGTGTTTCAACTTACTCATTATACTATATATATATATATATATATATATATATATATATACTATATATATATATATATATATATATATATATATATATATATATATATATATATATATATATATACCTGTATATATAAATAACCGCCATCCGGATGGTTAAAGGGTGAATAATAATTCTCACGTCGTACACGAACATTATAATTCGGTCAAACCTGTTGAATACAATTCATTTAGTATTTCAAATAAGTCATACATAGGCACTCTTACATAAATGTTTAATCCAATATATATTTACATAACAATCATGGCTATGTAATTAGTCTACTCTTAACACTTACAATGAATACTCAATTTGCCATATTTCTATACTGTCACACTGACAAATGATGTAATGGACACAGTCTACCTGTGTACACAATAAGTACTAGTTAAACTTACGTGTTGAAAGTCTAGAGAGAAGCCAGGGTAGGTGTTGACTCTAAGATATGGGTAGCTATACTGAAATGCCCACCCTATAGCCTGGCCCCTTAGCTGGTCAGCTATGGCTGAGTCAGGTGATTATAATTATACGTAAACAAACTCCCTTCACACCCTTCAACCTCCTTCTGGGCCTCTCATCTCATCTTTGTACCCTACATATTGTATACGTGGCTGCTTATGTGTAATAATATATATATATATATATATATATATATATATATAATATATCTGATAAACATCGATATTTTCGTCTATTCAAGATTCTTGAATAAAGACGAAAGCTAAGGTGCTCCGTTGTTTCCGTGGTGATTTTATCAAGATTTATCTTATCCACGTTTTCATTGTGGATCTACATACATACATACATACAGTGGTCCCTCGGTTAATGAACGGTTCGATTAACGAATTTTCGGTTAAGGAATTACCTCCTATAATGATCTTCAATTCGGTTAACAAACAAAACTTCAATTAATGAAATCCTTACGAACAACACGTTTGTTGTGAGCATCAGCTGATGGGCTAGTCTGCAAATTCAGTAATCTGTTCTAACTTTACATTCGTTTCCAGTGGAGTAAATATCAAGGAAGTTGTGCTCTTTAATATTTTTTAATTTTTATATTAAAATTATTAGTCATTTTAAAATTTAGTTAACACATTGATAATATATGCAGTACAGGGAACTAGTATTTTGTGTGCCCATCAGCTGCTTGACTCAGCCACCAGGTGTCAGTTTGGCTTTGTTGACAGTGGAGTGAACATCTATTTTGTTGGTGTCTTAAATATTTTTGCATTTTTACATTGAAATTATTGGTCATTCTGAAATTTAGTTAGCAAATTGATAATATATAGTGCAGTGTTGATTTAAATAAAATAATCTAGAATTACACCGAGTGAACTTAAAATTTTATTGGTGAAATGACGGCATCAAGCACGGGTCCCCTGAAAGGTGATTTCTCCTCCATCCCCACTTCCTTCTCTTCTCCCTTCTCCTCCACCCCCCACTTCTAATTCCCATCATCATCATCATCAACCAGGAACATTCTACATACACACCTCAAAGTAAGTGTACTTACTGCATTTTTTTTTTACTTAGTATGTTTTTTTCTGTGAACTGGAACCAATTACCCAATATATACACAGTATATGCTGATAACCACAAGGAAAAAGAAAACACGAAGTTCCCAAACGCTTTCGTGTAATTCACATCTTCAGGGGTGAGTACAGACTAAGGAGAAATACATAAGGCAAATATATATACAGTAGAGGAAGGTGAGATCAAGTCCACAATGGTCAGGTTATTAGGTAGTGACCCTACTAATCTTCAAAAAGCACCGCAGCAGTCAGTAGTCAGGTCAGAGGGTAAGATGACCCAACCTTCTCACCTGGTTACAAATCTTAATTACAAAATTATCCAGTTTATACATAACATTACTCAAATTCATGTTGATGGATTCGGTATGTTTAATGAGACTGGATTCTATAATGTTCCTACTGTCAATTGAATTACAAGGTAATATTGAAGAGGCATTATCCCAGTCAATGCAATGCTTATTATCCCTCAAATGAACAAACAGAGCATTGGATTCCTGGCCTGTCCTGACACTGACTGCTGCGGTGCTTGTTTTATCCTCTGGGCATATGAAAAAGGTACATGTATGAGGACGAAGAACTACAGGTAGACACAGTGCGGGTTCAGATTTAAGTAAAGGTACAGACTAAATCAGAATCTATAATCTACACAGGTAAGTCAATGTAAACAATTTCCACCTCTGGGGTAACTTTTAATCCTGTCGAGGTCTAATGGATTAGTTGTCGAGTTTCAACTGTGATGTTCCAGGTTCGAAACCTGGTACCCAGAGGTAATTTTTGGTTTACACAGGTACAGGCCAATGAAGGTTAATACAAGTAGGTAGTAGGCAGGTAACAAACAGGGAGGTACTACTGCCAGGGAAGATATTGGAAGCATAATGTGTTGTTTAATGGTAGACCCTGCTGCCATATGGCAACACGAAAATTGTGACCAAGTCCCAGGTTGCTGATCTGACTTCTGCCTCATTTACACTCAATTGCATGGTATCAATTGTTTCTCATACTATTGACAACACAACATGCATATAAAGTTTCTCACTTTTGATTTTTTTTTCATTTTTGTATTTCTTTGTGGTTCTTAGTTATTATAATTTTTATTTTATTTTATTTTCAATTTTGTATTTTATATTATAATTTTATTTACAGTACTATGAAATATTATTATTATTATTATTATTATTATTATTATTATTACTATTACATTTTCGCCCCCCAGGCCCCGATGTGGGTCAGTGACCTGTGCCCGGGTGGGCTACTTCCCGTAAAAAAAAAAGAAAAAAATGCAAACACATGTACAGACAAGTGAAAATACTTACACAAGTTCAGGTGCAGAAAATTAAGTGATAATAGAAGACAAATTCTACTCCATGTGAGGGTAATAGATATAGTCACTCCTCTCTTTCCCTCCCTCTTTCCTTTCCCTTCATAAAGCTCCATCTATCCCCCCTTTATAAAGTCTTAATTTCTCTTCCTTCTCTCTACCTTTGCTCTTCCTCCCCCTTCCTAATTCTCCTCTCTTCCCTTCCTCCCCTCCTTCTCTCCCACCATACCCCCCCTCCTCCCCTCCTTCTCTCCCACCATACCCCCCCTCCTCCCTTCCTTCTCTCCCACCATACACACCTCTTCCTTCATGTATGTCCTGTCCTCACTATGCTCCTCTGTCTCTATGATATACCCTCCCTTCTTCACACTCTTCCTCGTTTTCTCCCTCACGCTCTTCCTCTTCCTTCTTACTCCACACTTTCCTCTACCATCCTACTCTTCACATACCTCCTACCCTTCATGCTCCTTTACTCCTTCCTACCTGTCCTCCAAGCTCTACTTTCTTTTTTTACCTTTCAAGCCTCTTTCTACCTACTAATCATGCTCTACCTCTTCTTCCCTTCCCTTCATGCCCTTTCTCTCCTCTCTTCAGATTCCTCTTCTTACTCCCTACACTTCAACTTCTTACCTTCTCTTCCTGACGGTCCTCCTCCCTCCCTTCAAGCTCTCCCTATCCTTGACGACGCCTTCCCGTGCTTCGCGCTTCAGCCCTCGGAGTCTTGCGACACATAGGTCCCTGGCCTGCTGCCTACGTCATTCCCGGCATTTCCGACTCGTCAACTGTAGGAGGAGGAGGAATGAGAGAGGGAGGGAAGGTGTAGGAACTGGATGATAAGGGCGAGGGTAGGTAATGGATGTTAATGTGTGTGGGAGACATGTAATGGATGTAAGAGGGGGCAGGTAGTGAAGTTGTGGGAGGGAGAGGGTGGTGGTTAGGGAGCAGGTAATGGATGGTATGGTAGTGGGGATGGGGAATTGTGTTTACGGTCAGGAGGTGCGTGTTGGAGAGGTTGTATAGTTAACTGTTGCTCCCCATTGAACAAAATCCAAACGATTACATGGGACAAAATCTCAAAATCAAATAACCACACGGAAAATAATCCCACTATCTCAGGTGTCATTAAATCCTAACACCCAGTGAGGTTAGGTTACATGACATGGTATCCAACGACTGTTACATCCACCGATGTTAAGTCTAGAGAAAATGACAGACAAGCACACCCGATCCCTCACCGTGTGGCGCTCGTTGTACTAGGTAAAAAAAAAAGTATCTTCACAATTCATGGGCGAAACAAAACACCACGAACGAAGGTTTTTGATAAAGGCTCATGAGGCCTACTGCTATTCACCTATCATAACGCAACGAACTAATTTTATATTTTGAATTAAATAACTAACAAGCCTACCATGATAGGAAGAAATGTCTTATAATCATGCCTTCCAACCCTATTTATTTATTGCCCCCGCACGGGGGCTAGTTTATTGGGCATCCCCTTCCATCCTGTGCAAGGTGAAGCGCAAAAGCGTTTACAGCGCCTATCTGGGAAGCATGCGTAGTTCATGCTTGCCTTTATGATGCATTAAGGGCGTAAAAGCCTGAAGAATCATGGGTTTTGTCAGCAAGTTACATAAAGTGACAGGAGGATGAGTGTGTGGGGGGAAAGTTCCCGGTACATTTCATCTGTTTATGGCAAAGTGTGGCAGGTCCCTAATAATGTCAAGTGCCAGACCTGTCTCTAGGAGGAGGGATATCTGGTCAGGGAGGGAAGAGGTGTTGGTAACTGTGAGGGGAGTGGAGTGGAGGATGCGGGTGGAGTGTGGGCGGTGAGGGTCAGAGTAGAGAGCGATGTAGTCAAGTTTCCCTCCCCCGATGTCGGTAGGTGAGGGAGGGTAGAGGAGACGTACAGGGTCATCAGTGGTTTGTAGGTAGGAGAGCCAGGAGTTACCTCGGGAGTTTGAATGGGGCCCCTGGGAGCCGAGACGGGTGCCTGGCATTGAGGTTCCCCAGAAGGAGGGTGGGGGTGGAGGTGATATGGAGTGGTAGGACAGGTACAGTAGGGGTGTAGGGAGGCACATGGACAACGACAATATTGAGGGACACACCTTTTAGTGTGATTGTGATGGCGTGTGAGTCGGTGGTGTCGTCATCATGGGGGGGGCGTCGAGAGGTTGGTAGGGAACATCCTTTTTGACATAGATACATACCACGTGCATGTCCTCGTGGTGGTCCATCGACGGGGCGGATGGGCTCTCAACACATGTGTAGCCACTAAGCACATAGGTACCAGCAGCACACCGCATTTCTTGGAGGCACAGAACGTCGACGTCTTCAGTGTAGACGTAGGTTTTGAGGGCACCAAACTTGTTTTGCAAGCCATATATGTTCCAGGTGAGTATCTGCAGTCCTGTGGCGTTGCTATCCATTGTGGTGTATTTGACTAGTTACAGTTCCAAATTCATCGGATCCCTCCTGAAAAAAAATAAACTTTTTTTTGCCGAGTAACAATACAGTACTCCCCCCCCCCCTCCAGGTGCTTAATTCAGCTGATATAAAAATGTAAAAAAATATGACATGGCATAGAATATATATCTTAAATTTTAATTGTTGAAGACTAGAGTATTAATTTAGACTATGCGCTTAAGGCCGTAGTTTTTAAAGCGCAGTAATTAGTTAAAACATAAACGGCGTGGGAGTGTTTTCTGAGGCTACATCGTCAAGTTCATTAACCACCTGCTCCACGCTGCGTGTTGGTTTACGGTAGTCTAGTGTGTGGAGGGGACACCGCCAGAAATAATAGACAATATATTTACTTAATGGCCACCCAAACTTGAGGTGGTCGGGCAGAGAAAGAAGCTTCCATTGTTCTCGATAGTCTTGTCTAGCATTATTTTGAAGCCCAGCATTTCTGATTCCTCAGCTTGAGAAAAAACGCACTATACAGGTGGCTGCCTATTTCTGGGAAGTTCACTCCATAACCAATCACAGAGCTTTTCGCATTCGCATGATTTTTTTTAGCAAATTTAACCCTTATTTTTTTTAACACTTTTTGGCCCAATTTATTAAAAAAAATATCATTACCATAGAGAATTTAAACATTTTCTCTACCCATTGACCTGCCATCTTACGAAAAATTCCGACCGTCAACTCGTCCAATGGCAGAAAATCAGATCAGCCACCAGGGACTTGGTCACAATTTTTGTGATGCCGTATGGCAGCAGGGTCTGCCATTAGACAATATATTGTGCATCCAATATCTTCCCAAGTGGTGTTTGACAGCTGCCTTCTACCTACTATCTGGCGCCGTTTATTCTTCAACCTTACAAGTACAAGTTAGTTTGTACATATTTGTGTGTGGTTAGATATAGTGTTTAGCACGAAATTTCAACCATAAAGAAAATAAATAAACAAATATATATATATATATATATATATATATATATATATATATATATATATATATATATTAGAGTCTCCACATCTTCAGAGGCAACTGAAGATGTCTTGAATAAAGACGAAAGCTAAGGTGCTCCATTGTTTTTTTCCTGTGATTTTATATATATATATATATATATATATATATATATATATATATATATATATATATAGACAGACGCAAGCCGTGTGACCGCGTATTGGACCGTGCCGCGCGTCTAGTGTTATGCGTGATCCTCTGTATGTAAACAGTGATACTGGTGCTACTGGTGCACAAATCAGGTTTAGAGCAGTGAGACAGCGTATTTTAGTGCAAATCTAGATATTTTTTAAAATCAGGTGATTATAACTGAAAGTAGAACTTGGAATTTTACCAAAGAAAAAACAATATTAACAAGTAATGACTAAGTTACTGATGAATCAAGCACGAGTGTAAGTGTCGTGTTTTGGATGTACAGTACTCCAGGAGTTGTTATAATGTTATTACTACACTCCATCAACGAAGCACTTAACAAGGTTTGTAATAGACTAGTCCAACAACATTCCAAAGCAGAAAAAAGGGATATAAGGGTGCAACGATGCTATAGAGCAGACTTAATTCAAGCGAATTATTCAGTGATATGCGAATAACATTTTAGTAGTGAACAGAAAGTTCGAAATCTAAAATATGAATAACTGTTCTGATGCATCCAACAATTATTTGGATCTGAAGCCAGACCTGATATAAATCTACCAGTTAACAGCAGTTCAAGGATTTCTAGTGCTGAAACACAATGCTGAAAAGAGGCTTCTCCACCGTGAAGGTTGGTAAGATTTAGTACTGTATTAAATTACCTTTATTTAAAAAACTTCAAATTCTGGTTGCAACTTGGGTGACTGTTTTCAAGTGTGACTGGCGTTTTTTAAGAGAAGGATAGCTCAAACAAAAAGTGCATTTAATAATAACAGAGATCTGTTAAAAGGGCCATAAATATTACTTTGAGGAAAATGACGCTTAAATGTTACTATGGCCACGTTGGCTAGTAGTTGCACAGGTAAGAAGCGTGGACACTTTCAGCACTTTGATACATTAGACTTCAATAAAAACTTGTGATCCTTTAATTCTCTTTCCCACTGTTATAATATCATGATATAAGATACTTTCAAATATGTGTAAAAGGTTACACATCCAAGTTCAGTGGAAAGAGTCTTTAACCTGTCTGACATTTTCTAGTGTTATACGTAGCTCTGTCAATTGCCAGAAGTTATAACACCTGTAACATGCTATATAAAACATATAAATGACTACGCAATTTTAAAGCTCATAGGGCTCTATTAAAGTGATTTTATGCTCGCCCGCAGTAACCTCGTCTTCGCTGTGCCACATCGTAATGTCACTCAGAAGGCTGACAGGTACAGAGGAGCTCTAATGGAGTTCATGTATCTGATGTGTCTACTTGTTTTAATCTGATATATATGACCTCATGTGTCTTTTTCAATGAAGTTATGTATAGTATTATGCATATCGAAACCACCTTCTGTAGATCCTTCGTTTGAATGTTTTTTTTTGTTTTTGTTTTTTAACTTTTTGAATAATAAGGTCTTTCGCAGGAAGGTTAACTGCGTCATTTACCACAGTGGTGCTTTTAAGAACTATGCTGTGTGATATGTCCAAACTAATAAATTGTGTTTGTAGAGAGATAAAAGACAATTGAGAAACATTGTCAGATAGAGACAGACATGGAAAATGAGGGAATAAAAGAGAAAAGAAACGCGAAAGTGAAACAGGCAGATTGTCAGTCAGAGAAACATACATGGAGAGAGAGAGAGAGAGAGAGAGAGAGAGAGAGAGAGATGTAGCAGCGTGGGTGGTAAGCTTCTATTTAGAATAGTCAGGTCGTGAATCCAGGAAAAAAGTCGCAAGAAAAAAGTCACATAAAAATGCACGGAAAAACCTAACCTAACCTAAGCTAACCTAACTTAACCTAACCTAACCTAACCTAACCTACGTGCAATGCCATCATGTGTACAAGTCAATGTGTACAAGTCATGTGACTTTTTTCCTGTGAACTTTATTTCCGTCCACCCTTCGATTAGGGGCGCGGGGCCCTGTACTCTTGCGCGTGTTTGCAAATTTATTGCTTACTTACTTGATCAATTCAATTTCAATTTCAATTGTTTATTCCTTGATAGAGGAAGCGGGATCCTAGTGCTGTCATTAGGTACCCCTGTATTTACTTGATCTTATGTTTGTGATCTTGCAATTTTCAATATTTTTCCCCGTGGACGTTACTAAGCCACATTAGGGTAAAACCTAATGGTGTTATTGTGTTTTTCATTAATAATAAATAAAATAAATGTTACCGTCGATGGACAATCGTAAACGTTTTTGTTTTCTTCGAGTATTTTCTATTAGCTTATTTTCGCATTGTTAAGTTGCTTAAAGAACATTAAAGGTATATTGATATCGGGGGAAAATTACATTAAAAAGGAAGTGACAAATTTGCAGCGATAATACGTACTACTTAGAGTAATTTATATATAATTATTGCAAGGGATAGTTTAATAATACAGTACTACCATCATCACTTATCTGCTGTAATGACGTAGCATATTCAGAGTTCACGGTTCTTACAGAAAAAGAAGAAAAACAAAAGATAATGAAGAAAAGGTCACATCAAGCAACATGGAACACGAGTCATGGAGACAGGATAAAATCTGATTGGATGTTACAGGGGCCAATTAGATATAATGAACAGCCCAAGCCCACAGAATAACCACAAGCCTGATCTTTGCAGTTGCCGGTGTCATACATTTTATATGGGTGAAGGTTATCTTGGCTCGAGACGTGACCACAATGTTAACGTTCACCATCATCATCTAGCGACTCCGCTATAAATCAACATGAGAGAATGAACTTTACACTAATTGCTTCATGATGCTTTCTTTTTATTGTAATTCTATCTTGGACATAAGGCTTTCAGAAATAGCATCCACACAATACAAAAAAAAACTATTACAATCCCCCCAAAATTTATCGTAGAATAATTAAGGCGTTGGCTTCCCACAAACGCCGCAAACAGTATTTGGTTCATTCGCCATTTGTCACTGCTGAGTGAAGTGGTGACTAAAAAATAAATTTACGCTGGGATTTTGTGTTGTGAGGATATCGAAAACTACCTTGCTTCAAACAAGGAAATTTCAGATTTTTTATTATGTAAAGGAAATTCACCTTGCTAGTTGTGAGTGCACATTAGATTTCTGTATTTTAGAAAGACTAACTTAAACTATTAAATTATATTCATAAGTTCTTGACTTAGAAGTTTTCAATGGCATTTTTTTATTGTTTGTGCTATCAGTAACACTATAATTCACGGCTTGTGTCCATAGCCTAGTTTATTAGTTATTGTGTTGCTCTCATCGTAATGCTAAAGATTTATGGTTGGCGATATGGAGAGAAGAGCATTAGCTCTGAGGGTGCAAGAAGGGTACAGTAAAATGTAAAGTTCAGGAGTGGGAAATATAAGAGGTTGCTTCAGATTTAGCGATTTCCGGGGTCGATGACACGCATTGTACAATATTTAGAATTAAGATGACATTTAGTTTCAGTGTTTTGAAACGTTTCCACCAGATGTTGCCCCTTTTATTTGTCTCTTTAGGAAGAAGAGACACAATATAACAGGAACACACACAACCGGGGCTAACGTAGCACATTCAAGGAGATAAAAGGTTGAATAATATACGCAAGAAACAGCGACAAAAACCCAGCTCACGACACTCAGTTCGCATGTATTCACTTTTACTAGCGAATCTCAAGGACTGAGCAGCAGCTCTCCGATACTCCGGGAAACTTTTATGATAATGATATTCTTAAAGTAAAATCCTTGGACTAAACTAAGATAACTCGTGTGTATATGGTAGGTAAGTGGAGAAAATAAATGCAGGGAAATGTGGTTGATGGTATAGGAATGTTGCTGAAGATGTGTAGTTATTAGTATTTATGCTATGTGGGGTACGCAGCTGGTCGAGTTGAAGTTAAGGAGACGGTAATAGGGGTGTTGAACTGCTCGTTGACATTGTTTATTTGGTGTTTATTTTCGGCGTTATCATTGCTGACTTTGTCTACATTTGTGTCGGTGATGTTGTTGGTGTTTATGATTCTCATTATGGTCATGTACTTACGTACACTGCTGTGTTAATCTCGTTGCCTTTCTTGTCTTAATCGTTGTACTTGTAATTATTGTTGTTGCTTTCGTCATTATTTTTTTTTTATTTCAGTGAGAAAGGAATAAAAATATTAGCAGGAAAAATGTAACAATTATTTTTGGGGGGGCAGGAAAATTGACATTCGATGTTGATGTTATGATGTAAGTATGTTGATTTACCCGGATTCGTCTTGGTGGAGGGACAGGCGACACTGTACAACGACCATTCCTTAGGCCACCCGCACCTCCCGACCAAATAATATAAGCTCTATCTTCAAACCTGTGGAAATGCATAAGGGACACACACACACACACACACACACACACACACATACACACACACACACACACACACACACACACACATACATACGTACATACAAAATAAATTATATATACCACCACCATCACACAAACCAACCCCCCCCCCTCACACACTACTGCTATCACCACTACAACCATCATACCCCAACCACCACCACCACACTCTGCAACCAGACACCAACACAGACCTATGCCTTAAGACGTCGTTTGCTTGGCTGCAATAGACCACTCACTCCTCCCCAGCCCACACCATAACCTAACCTACGGCTTCTCCTTACTTACCTAACTAACCGCTAGATATTCCTCTTAACGAAGAATCATCCCCATCTAACGTCACCTAACAAATAAATACCTGAGCATTATATATTAAATTTACAGTGATTTCACGCCGGGTTTGTTTTTAATTTAGAGGGAGGGAGGCGTGGGTTTTGCCAGGATTAAAACGTACGATTATTTCTGGAATAGGAGGGTAATTCTCGTAAAGTTTCGCTCTCTGGGTGACCCTGAGTTAGCTGCCTACCGTAGAGTTGTCTTATGCTCATAAGTGCCAGGGACCGGATTCTCAAACACCCCCTGCAGGGCGACTTACTCATACCTACCCTTATCTTGGGGGAAGGGGGTGTCCTTATCCCGGAGGTGGAGGAGGCTGTATGTCTGTTTGTCATTGTCTCTGTAATTATGACTTCCTTGTAATTAAAATGAACCTGAAATCATTAACTTGTAAAATCAACTTAATTCTGTAATACCATTCGTCTAGTTGATTCTGAAATAACAACCAGTTCATAAATACAGCTTGGAGACGGCCTTGGAGTTAACTACTGTATCACACTGTATTCGTGGCTCTAAGGTTTCAAGGATGATCTCGGTATAAGCTACATGACATTAGTGTAAGAAATTGATTTTAACAGTTCTAAAAAAAATTTAATTGAATGCAGAATTACTCTCCAATTTTCAAAAATAATTAACAAATAATTTAGCCCAAATGACCTTATTCATTAATATTGCAACAACTTCTGAAAGAAATTATCACATTTGGATAAAGAAAAACACTCGATATGTTATTTCGTACACGCATATTATAATATATAAATTTATGACCATTCCAATATACCGTAACCTATTCTACCAACTCTAACCTAACCTAACCTAACCTATTGTAGCAACTCTAACCTAACCTAGCAAATATAACCTAAGCTAGCAAATCTAACCCAACCTAACATAATTTAACCTAACATAATCTAACATAATTTTACCTAACCCAACCTAACCAAGTCTAACCTAATCTAGCTTAACACCTCCCCCAAGGTAACGTTCGGGCGTTTAATCAGCAGGTGAAATAAGTCAGGAGGGTAATCATCACGAGATCCGATTAATTGTTGGTAATAATTAGTTTACCAATCTCTCTCTCTCTGTAGATGTAGCGTACCTGATGATGTCCCTAGACTAAGCAAGGGACCCCACTGAAAGAGGAAGAGTTGGAGGAGGAGGGGAGGTGGAGGGGGACGTAGAGGAGGAAGAAGTGGAGGAGGAAATGGTGGAGGAGGAAGAGGTGGAGGAGGAAGAGGAAGTGGAGGGGGATGAGGAGGAAGAGTTGGAGGAGGAGGAAGAGGTGGTGGAGGAGGAGGAGAAAGAGGTGGAGGGGGACGTAGAGGAGGAAGAAGTGGAGGAGGAGGAGGAGGGAAGAGGTGGAGGAGGAGGTGGAGGAGGAAGAGGAGGAAGAGGAAGTGGGGGGAGGAGGAGGAAGAGTTGGAGGAGGAGGGAAGAGGTGGGAGGAGGAGGAGGAGAAGAGGGGGAGGGGGAGAGGAGGAAGAAGTGGAGGAGGAAATGGGGAGGAGGAAGAGGAAGAGGTGGAGGAGGAGGGAGGAGGGAAGAGGGAGGTGGAGGGGAAGAGGAAGAGTTGGGGGAAGAGGAAGAGTTGGAGGAGGAGGAGGAGGAGAAAGAGGTGGAGGGGGACGTAGAGGAGGAAGAAGTGGAGGAGGAAATGGTGGAGGAGGAGGAGGAAGAGGAAGAGGTGGAGGAGGAGGAGGAAGAGGTGGAAGAGGAAGTGGAGGGGGGGGAAGAGGAAGAGTTGGAGGAGGAGGAAGAGGTGGGGGAAGGTGGAGAAGGAGGAAGAGGAGGAGGTACTACGAGCCTAAGTGTGTTATCAGTACACCAACAAACACCCACTATAAATACATTACGGAAAGGACAATATCCTGCTTGTGTTGACGAGTACCCCCTCCACGCCCTCACTCACCCAGCGGTGTGAGTTTACCAAGAAGCCTCTCTAATTGTGACGAGTTTATACCATCAGCGATGTGAGCTTGAGACTCCCTAAATTTCTCTATTTTTTTGTTTGAGATCATGACACATTAAACTTCTCTACTCGTAGTTTGAGGTCACGACACACTAAACTTCTCTACTCGTAGTTTGAGGTCACGACACGATAAACTTCTCTACTCGTAGTTTGAGGTCACGACACACTAAACTTCTCTACTCGTAGTTTGAGGTCACGACACACTAAACTTCTCTACTCGTAGTTTGAGGTCACGACACACTAAACTTCTCTACTCGTAGTTTGAGGTCACGACACGATAAACTTCTCTACTCGTAGTTTGAGGTCACGACACACTAAACTTCTCTACTCGTAGTTTGAGGTCACGACACGATAAACTTGTCCAATCGTGGTTTAAGCTTTTGCATTCTTTGATTTTAAGTTCATTCTATTGTAATAAAAAATAATGATGCACTTAACACTAAAATTATATTTTGTTGTCTAGTTGAATATTACCAATGTAATTAGTGCAACAATTTCAGTACCAGTACCCAGAGAGGAACGCCAGGAGGATATCATTAGTTTTGTTTTGCTTATAAGTGTTGGCAAACTGTTCTACCTTCTCTCCTTCTTTGGAGAGGATGGGGTGGTTTAATGCCGCCCCCCTTTCTCCTTGACTTAACCCAGGTGGTATAATATGTGGTAATGGCATTTACAAGATCACAACAAAATTCATCCACTGACCCAGGTGTATATCCAGCATACCATCTGTGGATGTAGGCCTTGAAGTGCAGTTTAAAATTATGTGGGATGTTAATTCTGAGCTTAGGATGGGGTTCACACTTGACATCAGCAACAGTGTACTCAGTAAGTATTGCATAACGATCACTGACTAGGGGGTCTGAGATGACCTTAGCTTTGAAAATTACTGTCTACTAGGTTATACCCAATCACATAATCAAGATGTGTCACTTTGTCTGTGTCGTATACAGTGATATGATTATTGACGTAATTCACGAACACCCTCCCATTAGAGTTACACTGGACACCACCGAGGACAGTGTGACGAGAGTTAAAGTCACCCATACACAACATAGCATTGTTACCTGATAGCTTTGGTAACACGTCCTCTCGCAGCCCATTACATCGAACATCGATGTTGTCATGGTTTTTCGTCGTAGTGGTCTAAGTGTGGATTATATTATATAAAGATTATAATATATTGTGTTTCTTATATTTCTTACCATAGAGTTCGATACCTTCACACTGGTTACTTACAGGAGATTATGGTGTATCTACGTAGAAATTCACTCCACCACCCGACATCCAATGATTTATACTTGATAAATGATAATTTAATGAGTTCCATTAATTTCCAACATCCATCTAAGTTATTGGTTATACTTTTTCATAACCAATCATTCATTATCTTTAGTAATAATAAGATAGGATCACAGATACGGGCAGATAATTGCACTTACATTTATTTGGCAAGCTTACATACAATTATTTACAATTTGCATGGATATATGAGTCACTCACATTCACGCTGTAATAAAATTAATCTTCTAAAAGAGGGAATTTTAAACTTGGGAACACATGTGATTACTCTACTATGGGTATGACTTAACAGAGCCTTAATTCTTCAGGTGATACATTTACTGCCAGCCTGGATTGCTCTTGTTGCAACCAGGCTTCCGCACAAGAACTTCTTTCAACGGGGAATAACAACAAAAAGTACTCTTGGGTTACCACACATACTGTAGTCTCGCGTCAATGACAGTCACTGTAGACGGTTGTCGCGGCAAGGAGAACTGGTAAGCGTGACTTGTTTAACCAAATAGGCGCAATAGACCAGCCTGGATTGCTTTTGTCGCAACCAGGCTTCCACACTTGATATTTTCACGGGATAACAAACCTAGGTTAACACACTGTATATTTTATATAAATTTCCTCATCGTGTATAGATCTTGACTTGACCACGTAAATTGGCGCAAACCAGGACAATGTAAGGGGTGTAGAAGTGAGGTAGTGAGGGGTGTAGAAGTGAGGTAGTGAGGGGTGTAGAAGTGAAGTAGTGAGGGGTGTAGAAGTGAGGTAGTGAGGGGTGTAGAAGTGAGGTAGTGAGGGGTGTAGAAGTGAAGTAGTGAGGGGTGTAGAAGTGAGGTAGGGAGGGGTGTAGAAGTGAAATAGTGAGGTGTAGAAGGGAAATAGTGAGGTGTCAGAGAGGTAGTAGTGAGGGTAGAAGGAGGTGAGGAGGTGTAGTGAGGGGTGTGTGAGGGGAGGGGTGTAGAAGTGAAGTAGTGAGGTGTAGAAGGAAGTAGTGAGGGGTGTGAAGTGAGGTAGTGAGGGTAGAAGTGAAGTAGTGAGGTAGAAGTGTGAGGGTAGAAGTGAAGTGAGGTAGAAGTGAAGAGGGGGTGAAGGAGGTGAGGGGTGAGGAAGTGAGGTGATAGTGAGGTGAGGGTAAGTAGAGGTAGAAGGAGGTAGTGAGGGGTGTAGAAGTGAGTGAGTGTAGTGAGTGAGGTGTAGAAGTGAAGTAGTGAGGGGTGTAGAAGTGGAGGGAGGGTGAAGGAGGTAGGGAGGGGTGTAGAAGTGAGGTAGGGAGGGGTAGAAGTAGGTAGGAGGTGGAAGTGAAGTAGTGGGGTGTAGAAGTGAAGTAGGAGGGGTAGTAGGAGGAGGTAGAAGTGAGGTAGGAGGGGTGTAGAAGTGAGGTAGGGAGGGTGTAGAAAGTGAGGTAGGGAGGGGGTGTAGAAGTGAAGTAGTGAGGGGTGTAGTAAGTGAAGTAGTGAGGGTGTAGAAGTGAGGTAGTGAGGGGTAGAAGGTGAGGGTAGGGGAGGGGGTAGGAGGTAGGAGGGTGTAGAAGGAGTAGGGAGGGGTGTAGAAGTGAAGAGTGAGTAGAAGTGAGGAGGGAGGTGTAGAAGTGAGGTAGGAGGAGGTGTAGAAGTAGAGGGGTGTAGAAGTGAGGTGAGGGTGTAGAAGTGAGGTAGTGAGGTGTGAAGTGAGGTAGGAGGGGTGTAGAAGTGAGGTAGGAGGGGAAGTGAAGTAGTGAGGGGTGTAGAAGTGAGGTAGGGAGGTGAGACCAACCTCTCCTCCACCAACCTCAATCTTCAGGTTATTCATCAAAGTTTCTCCTTCACATCTTGCCAGATACTGACTCACCCCCCGTGTGTGTGTGTGGTTCTCCATTTTGTCTCATCCCTCTCTCTCCACATCCTTGCCTCTTCCTCTTCATCCTATTCTTCCCTTTATCTTCTTCTTCTTCCTACCTTTCCTCTTCCCATCTTCCATCCTCCTCCTGTTTCTCCTTTACCCCTCACCACTTCACCTCCTCCCTCATACACCTCACCCTAACCCCCCCCTTGAAGCTACTCCTCGTCCCTCACCCTTCACTACCTCACCCTCACACCCCTCACCACCTCACCCCCTCACCACCTCACCCCCACCCCTCCTGACCACCTCACCCTCACCATTTCCACAACACACAGAGGAAGTTAAACATCATCATAGAGGTCGGGTCAATATGAGGTGCGACCCCCGCCTTTGACCTCGGTGGAACGTTGACCCCCCAGTGACCTTGTGGTGACGATAAACCTTTTCTTGTGGTTTAATGAGGCTGTACTCGTGGGTGGTGGGGGATGGGGTAGTAGAGATGTTAACGCAAGATATAACAGTAGTGGGTGTGTGTGGGGTAGGTCGGTGCTGGGAACGTGGTATCGATAGGAACGAGAAAGTGTTGTAGCGTCTTAAGTTAAATGGATCCCTCCTCCCACCCCCCTCCAATGATGGGTTCCAATTCTTAGTAGGACCCATGTCTTAATATAGGGCCCCAAGAGAGAGAGAGAGAGAGAGAGAGAGAGAGAGAGAGAGAGAGAGAGAGAGAGACGGACGGACAGTTAGAGAATTGGGAAAAAAAGAGAAAACAAAGAAAACGGGAAATAATGATAACATACGAGAATAGGTAATCTCTTCCCCTATTTAACACAAGACACCCTTAGGCTTGTCTGCACTGGGAGAAATAAACATTACAAGTATATATTTAAAAACCAACTTGAAAATTTAACACATAACTGAGTGACGTGTATACTGGGAAAAAAAAAACCACCAAATAATTATATTACATACAATAGTCGTTAGGGTAGGCTACGTAGGTACAGGCATTTAGGAGGTAAGGAAAGGTAGAGTAGGGTGGGCCTATGGACGTAGTGATATGTGTTAGGTTAGGTTAGGTTAGCTTGTGTTCAATTATATTAGGTAAAAATTAGGCTTTGTTAAGTTGGGTTAGATTACGTTGGGTTAAGTTGGGTTAGATTACGTTGGGTTAAGTTGGGTTACATTAGCTTGGGTTTGGTTGGGTTAGATTAGCTTGGATTAGAGGTTGGGTTAGATTAGCTTAAGTTTGGTTCTTACACTCTCCTTTACGACAATTCTCTCTCTCTCTCTCTCTCTCTCTCTCTCTCTCTCTCTCTCTCTCTCTCTCTCTCTCTCTCTGTCATATAATCCTCTTTTTTATAATCCTCTCTTTTTTATAATCCTCTCTTTTATAATCCTCTCTTTTATAATCCCCTTTATTTTATAATCCTCTCTTTATAATCCCCTCTAGTTTATAATCCTCTCTTTTGTAATTCTCTCTTTTATAATCCTTTCTAGTTTATAATCCTCTCTTTATAATCCTCTCTTTATAATCCTCTCTTTTTTATAATCCTCTCTTTTATAATCCTCTCTTTATAATCCCCTCTAGTTTATAATCCTCTCTTTTTTATAATCCTCTCTTTTGTAATTCTCTCTTTTATAATCCTCTCTAGTTTATAATCCTCTCTTTATAATCCTCTCTTTATAATCCTCTCTTTATAATCCTCTCTTTTATAATCCTCTCTTTATAATCCTCTCTTTATAATCCTCTCTTTTATAATCCCCTTTATTTTATAATCCTCTCTCTTTTATAATCCACTCTTTTTTATATTCCTCTCCCTTTTATTCCTCTCTCTCTCTCTCTCTTATATTCTTCTCTTTTATAACCCTTTTATAAATCTCTCTCTTTTATAATCCTCTCTTTTGTAATTCTCTCTTTTATAATCCTCTCTAGTTTATAATCCTCTCTTTATAATCCTCTCTTTATAATCCTCTCTTTATAATCCTCTCTTTTATAATCCTCTCTTTATAATCCTCTCTTTATAATCCTCTCTTTTATAATCCCCTTTATTTTATAATCCTCTCTCTTTTATAATCCACTCTTTTTTATATTCCTCTCCCTTTTATTCCTCTCTCTCTCTCTCTCTTATATTCTTCTCTTTTATAACCCTTTTATAAATCTCTCTCTTTTATAATCCTCTCTTTTATAACCCTCTCTCTTTTATAATCCTCTCTCTTTTATATTCCTCTTCCTTTTATTCCTCTCTCTCTCTCTCTCTCTCTTATGGCTTCCCTCTCTTTCTCTCTGCCACAGCATCAAATAACCACCCTTGACCCTTGTCTCCTATTATTAAAATTTCTATTTATCAATTATCTCAACCACTGTTTATTTGCTGTTGTTGTTTTTGTTATTGTTGCTTGTGTTGATTGTCTTGTTGTTGCTGGTGTTGTTGTTGTTGATTGTT
>NW_024720773.1:5021605-5121403 GCF_018991925.1 Homarus americanus | reverse complement strand
GATCATTACCATTTTTTTCAGGGGTTAACACATAACTTAAGTGTTCTCTACAAGTGTACTCATAACACATCCCTGGAGAGAATTCATGATACATTCTCTCAGATATGCATATCTGTGTATATAGACGCTTCGACAATAAAAGAAAAGCCAACAAGCAGTGTTTACATCAAGCCCTGCCACTTAGAGTGCCAGAACTTATTTAAAACAATTAATGTGATACAAAAACAGCTATCACAGCGTGTCTGTTGAGTTTCTTTATTAGATATTTCTTGGTTTACATGTGGTCTGTAGGGTGTTGTCTGTTCGAAACTCATTCACCTATGGATACAGCTATTTGTGTTTATTTGGGCATTAATTCACCTTATTCTTGGGTTATATTTGCTTTTGCTTATATATACTTTCACTTGCAACTATCTACATTTTATATTAACCTCCCAGGTCCCCGCAACCCCCAGCACTTTACATCCACTGTTGTAACAATAAAGTCACTACATATATGTCAGCAGCTATATATGAATCATAATACAGTGGAATATTTCACTCTCCTCAGAAAGCCAGAGATTCAGGTAACATTAACTAAGCTGAAGGAATCAAAATACTCGTCTCGACGTTGCCAAGTATTGGTCAGCTTTGCCACATTCAGAACGTATTAGCAATAGATAGTTCAATCAAACAATCAGAGTACCATCCTCATATCTGAGGGTCTGACCACAGTCCTCCATTCTAAATGTTTTCAGGCTGTTTTTACCAATTTTCTAGCGTTTTGTATCTCTGGGGCACCCATTTTTTTGTTCATTCATCCGTCCCAGTCTCTGCCTTCCCCTGGTCCTCCTGCTCTCAACTTTGACCATTAATATTTCTTATCATCCCCTCGTCCCTAATTATATGACCAAAGCCTCTAATTTTTCTTTGTCTATACATTTCAAGCATTTCTCTTGAAGATTTTACTAATCTCAGTACGTCTTCATTTGTTTTCCCGTCAGTGTAACTTATTTTTAACATTTGCCTATAAAAATATTACACCACATTATAAAGACCTCCAACCTCTTTCTGGTGTCCTGAAAGTGTCCACGTAGCTTCTGACCCATACAACGGTCGTGACCATATACTGTTTAGCCTTCCAGCAACCACTTTTTTTCAAATTAAAGTTAATGTCCCTTTTTATTAGTAATGACGAGCTAAATGAAATGGAATCATCCGAATCTACTTGGTGTGATGTGATGGTACAACACAAAAGCACGCTGACAGTAGGTGTGTGCTATAGGGCTCAATATGCATCAGAGGGGGAAGTGGCAGCTCTTCATAGTCATCCAGGCAAATGATTTTTCATGTTCGTGTGCCCGGCACTTGCCCAGCGGACAAGCTAATATTTTGAGAGGTAAATACCTAGACAGAAATTTGCTGTGTGACCCCACCTCACCATTGTAACAGTGCCATGATTTTTAGAGTAAATTATGTCAAGAACTGTCAAGAAAAGCTCTCAATTCCCTTCCCTTGTGCATTAAGTAAAATATTCCTCTTAAGTGTCTTTGTGTTATGCAGTGACCCCCATGAGTAAGTACAAAACTATCACCTGTTTCCACTTGTGTCTCAGTTATTGCAGGGTAGCCCTATTCCTCAGTTATCAGCCTTCCCCCTCTTCCCATTCTCCCCTCCCAAAGAGAATTAGGGAATAAAGAAAGAGTAAAAGTAAGTAAATAAATAGAAATAAGATATACTGTAATATACATTTATTACACAATACATGTTTAGCCAGGGAGGTCATCAGGGCACACTACCTCTACTAGTGATCTATGTCAGGTGCAGGTAATCTATGTGAACATTAAGCTGCCTCTTGTCAGTCAGTGTCAGGTTGTCAACATTTTAAAGGAACCATCAAGCCAAAGGCTGTAGATGTGTTTCTGCTAACTGACACAAGATTATGGTGGGGTGGGGGGGGGGGATTGGTAGGTAGGGCAGGTGAGAGGTGAGGTGACAGGAGTTATGACATCACATGACGAGTTACTGCCACTGACACCATTTAGACGGACACAAGTGATCTATGGGTTGACACATACAATAAATTTGAATGCTTTAATATGATTAATTAACTTTTCCCATAAAAAATATCCGGACAGGCAAATTTCAAGTCACTTGCCCGGGACAAGTATATGTTCCACTTACTCTGCACAGCTTGTAGCTATCATGTTTGTGTTCTGTTATTTGTGCCGCTTACACTATATTAGTTATGAAACAAATAATACCTATGAAAAAGTAGCTACACTCTTGGGTGAATGTCTGACCAGTCAGTTTATCCTGTCCTGAATTATGGTGGTCAAGTTTTTATAGTTAAGTTTTTTAGTTTAACAAATTTATTGACAAAGTTTGAAGTAATTCAGTCAGGTCTTGACACTGAGGGTGGTATCACTTCTCACTGCCACGCAGGATAGAGGTTCATACACAAAGGAATAGACCATATTCATTAACAGTATATATAGGTCAGAGTCATGTGGGTGATATCACTGTTCACTGCCATGCAAGACCGAGGTTCGTACACAAAGAAATACATCATATTCATTAACAGTATATATAGGTCAGAGTCATGTGGGTGATATCACTGTTCACTGCCATGCAAGACAGTGGTTCATATACATTGGACGTCATATTCTAATTGAAGACTAAGCAGTGTGGGCTAGCAAATTTTGAATAACCAGCAAGAATGTCCCCAAGCACCCCTGATTCAAGATATAATAAGCCAGGTGGCCTGAAGTCTTTGACAGTGTTACATTCAATAATATAGTGTTCAAGTGTATGCTTTAAAGGTTTATCACAATGTTTACAGGCTGAGTGTTCCGGTATGGGTACAGCGTTGCTAACTTGCCAGATGTGTCTGTATCCTTGCCTAAGTCTGTCCACGACTACATCACATTGTCTAGTTCTGTCCTTATGCTGGCCATACCGGTACCTCTTGTCACAAAATTTGTCATATTTATTAATGCTACAACTGCCAGGTCTCTGCATATAACAGTTCTTCTAGATCAGAGTTCATGAATTGAATGTTTAAAGTACAGCATTGGACAGGCCAAGATCACGGTCAACATTTTCTTTCTTACATGACTCATTGGCCAGTCTATCAGCACGGTCATGATACCTAATTCCAACATGGGACAGAATCCACACAAATTCGATACGAGAGTTGTTCTCATTGGCAGTTATCACATTTCTTTTAATATTCGTGATAATTTTAGACATAGAACCTGACGGGCTGTGTGTTTATCATAATAACTATAAAGTCACTATAACATATTAATGAAATTATATGACAAATGAAAACTTATTTTTTTTATTTTTTATTCTATTTATAAATGAAAGTGGGTCTCGTGGCCTATGAGACCCAAAACTTTCAGTAAAGGACAGTAGACTTACTATACGACCCTGAGGACCACACATATTCAGCCGCTGCACTAATGCACAGATTAAGCGTCACAGATCAACCTAGGAATTAATTTTGAGTTGATGGGTATCCCCTTACCTTAGAAACAGCGACGTCCATACGAACGAAAATTA
This sequence comes from Homarus americanus, assembly GCF_018991925.1. Lineage (NCBI taxonomy): Eukaryota > Metazoa > Arthropoda > Malacostraca > Decapoda > Nephropidae > Homarus > Homarus americanus. Next base: position 5,117,857 of record NW_024720773.1, on the reverse strand, counting down.
ACGATTTTCTTGTCGATTAAAGTTAAATTATATAAACGTCACATCAAAGTATTATATTTCCTCATATACAAATATTAAATAATTTTATATATTATAACTACACTCAACGTCTCTCCCGTCCATTAAGTAACTGGTCTTTTGGGGACATTTTCTCGTGTCATGGGATCTAGCCGAGGGTTTCCGCGGTCCACTGATGGTCTTCTCAAAATACAACTTACTAAAAATGTATATGAATACTCGTGTGTCAGCTGTGTGAGTTATTGTGACTAAACTTTCACTTCAGGTCCCATGTCTCAGTTGATATTAAGAAGTAATAATGTCCATCTAATGCATTTATGCGACTTCAGGTGTGCAAATTCAACTTGTGAACTGAGCACATTTCAGCACTTAAGTTTTGCATTGTAGCTCACAATTATACTGTAAATCTCAAAATATTCACAAAAGTATCTGGATTGCTAAGTTATATAATGACTGTTTGGTTTTCACAATATAATGCTCGTATATTTTTCGTTGTGTTGGCTGCTTCTCAGCGTGACCTAATGATGGTGTGAAGGTCGACACAACTGCTGCAGCGCGCGGTGAGGACCACTGGGTTAAGAAGGCGTCACTCCAGCGTTCCTGCAGTTTGTTTTGACAGTTTAATGTTATTATTTTTTTCGTCTTTCTGACTGTCCACCTCATTATCACGTTGATTTACCCATCATTTACCTTTCCATCAGATTATATATATTTTTTATGTTATCTACAGTGTACATATCCCCAAAAATGAAAGGTCGTCCTATATATCAGTTGTTACGAACCCCTCCACCCAGCACTACGAACCACGCCATCTATTGTCCTGATCTACCTACCCAGCACCACGAGCAACGCCATCTAGGGACGAGACACGAGTATGACTCGTCTTAGTTACCACTCCGGGGTTTCTCTTCTCCATATCCTGGTTGTTGCGTCACCTCCTCAAAGTCTTCTTTGTCAGCTCCAATTCGAGGAGAGGAGACTTGGCTCTGGGAAGTGACCACAGGATCATCTATCCTCTAAACCTACGTGCAGTGACTACCTACCGTCTTCTACAATACTCAGCCTTACTCGTCAGCCATCTCAGCTCCTCACTTAAGTACATGTATCTTGTATTACCTCCCCCACGTCCACTTGCTTCAAAATTGTTTATGTTGTATTAATATGTATATACTGTTAATGTTTAGGTTAAGTTTGGTTAAGGGTAATTTATAAGCTGAATATTTGTTAAGGGATTTATGGTACTCTATTATATACAACGAAAACTCGCATCCTTTGTCTACCCTTTTATAGTCCGATTGTCTTTGTTTTTTTTTTATTGTTGTTACCTGTTGGGATCTGGGTAGACGTATAACCATATTCTAAATCCCCAACTCGTAACACAGTAATTTAAGTACATGGTATTATATGTACACTGTTCACAGGAGGTGCACACCAAGGTAAAGTAAGTTGGATTGGGTTATTGGAACGATGGCCTTGTCGGAACAAGTCAGTTGAGTGCCTTTGATGGAGTCTTGTATTATAAGAAGTATTGTGGGCGGTGTGACGACATTTGTAAGATTTAGTCATCATATATAAATATAGATATAAACACGATCATTGTTGTTTTATCTTGGCAGCCTCTTGGTAGAGACGATTCATCTGGGCAGCAGACTGGAGGAATGTTTCTGGCATAACACGCCTGAGAAGTGTGGCGCTCACAGCGGTCGCCACAGCGTAGCCTAGGAAGGTGGTGTGGGCACCAAGAGATGACACGCACCATCCAAATGTTTTGGTGATCAGGAAAGCTGACGCCCAGTTGACAGCTACCACCATGGCCACGGCTTTGCCTCGCACTCGGCTGGGCATTCCTTCTCCTAGGAAAACCCAGGGTATGGGCCCCCAGCCTAGTGAAAAACCGATGATGTATGCTAAGAGCCCTACTACAGGCACCAGGTGCAGAGTCTTGGCAATGTCGGAGTAGGAACCTCCAGCGTCTTTGGCCCAGAAGAAAAGTGACAAAATGAAGAGGGAAGCCACTATCACAGTGGTTGACAGGCTGAGCATTTGACGTCGCTTAAACTTAGCCATGGCAATCATGCCCACGAAGGTACTAAAGAAATTGACCACACCCAGCAACACTGATGCGGCGCTGCCTCCCGCACCATCTTCACCAGAGTCCAAGATGCTAGAGGCAAAGAAAACGACAGCAGTGATGCCTGTGGTTTGTTGTGCCACCATGAGACCGATCCCCACACTCACTGGCCACAGGTTGGGTGATTGCACTGTCTCCCAAACGCTGATGTCTGCTTTGCTGTCACTGCTGCTGCAGCTGTTGGTGATCTCCTGCTGCTCCTTCTCAGCGTGTTGGGTTGTGCGTCGGAGTTGCCTCAATGCAATAAGGGATGATTCTTTCCTGCCTGTTGGATAAGATTCGTGATCACATTGCTCAAACACTATTTGATTTGGTCTTAATGTAAAATGACGTAGTTAGGTGAAATTTCTGACCTTTGCAAAATAACTGAAAGAACAAAACTTCCCTCGACTAACAAGCTGGCACAGAATATTTTTCTCACAAAACACTTAGAGAAAATTGCATTACTGATGAAACATTTACTGCAAACAAATATAATTGTCTGTAATTATGCACTAATATATATATATATATATATATATATATATATATATATATATATATATATAGGATGGATGGATGGACTTGAAGAAAAATGGTGGAATTTGGAGGGACTTGGGGTTGGTGGATAGTGCAGAAGAAAAGCGAGGAAATTGGAAAATAGTAGTAGAATGATAGGTCTTGGGGCTCAACCCAAGTGCTTCTGTTATCTCATGTTTGTGTTTAAGCTAACTTTCGTCTTAAGTGTTATATTTATGTCAGGTGTTTGTATGTTTAGCAACTGTTGCAATTTTATGCCTTTCATTTTCGTGTGTTATGTCCTAGCCAATGGTGAGGAGTCTAGGGCAGGTACTTGTGTTTCTGCCAAGAACATCCTATCTTTTTATGATCTAATGTTGTGAGTGATTTGGCTGCCAAGGTTGTCACTGGGGTAACCTTGCATCTTTTAGTAGAGTGGAGTTGGTGTGGGTTCTAGGGCTCTTCTTTTACTGCGAGGGAACCACGAGTGTTCTCTTCTTCCGTCTTCTGTCTCTTCCATCCATTCTTTGATTGGTCCTGGCTCTATTTCTTCTAGTTTCGTCCATATTCTTTTTGAGTGTTCGTGTAGGTAAATGTTTAGGGGTTCTATTTGGGCTCGTTGGTGTAGTTGACGGTTGGTGACTATGTCAGGATATCTGATGTTATATACATCTCTTAGGGCTAAGTTTTGAATTGTCTGCAGTTTCTTTATGTTTGTTTGTTTTATTGCATGTAGGGGAATTGGCGGATATACTAGTCGGGATTGGACATAGGCTCTATATAACTTTAGTTTGTTTTTTGCTGACAGGCTTCTGAAACGTTTTAATTTAGTTACCATGTTTCTGGTTTTTACAAGTTTTTCGGTGATGAATGTTTTGTAGCCTTTTGTTGTTATCTTCAGCCCTAGGACAGTGCCTTCCATGGCATATGGAATCACTTTGTTGTCTACTATAATGGGGTCTTTTTTCCTTTTAGCGATTGGGATTATTTTAAACTTGTTGGTGTTCGTTTGTATCTTCCACTTTTTTTCGTACTGGTTGATGTTCTCTATTGCGTTGGCAGTATGTTGTGCCATTATTGCTGTTGATTTGCCAGGGTATGTGATGATTTGTGTGATATCGTCTGCAAAACTTATGTATTCACTGTAGGGAGATGGTTCTGGTAGGTCTGCTGTGTAGATATTGTACATCGTGGGTGAAAGAACACTGCCTTGGGGTACTCCACTTTCTGTACATTTCCCTATAATTATGCCTTCTGTCATCATCTTCAATCTCCTTGCATTTCCTTTCTAGATCATCTTTCTTGGCCTGTTTGTATTCCCTTTGAATTTTTTTCAAAACCTCACTTCGTTTTCTCACATTTTTTCATCTATCCATTTTCTTTAAAAATTAATTTGTCCTCCACTCACTTTTAGCCTCGTTCCACCTGTCCCATTAGTTTTCCCAAGTCTCTAACATTACTTCATTGGAATTATTAAATTGCCTTCTTCATCAAAGTCACCTTCTAGCAATATTGAAACCCTAATTTTGGCTTTAATTTCATATTCTATCCCTGCCCCCGTTTTCAGCTTAAGTAAATCACATTTAATTTTGTCCAGTCTACTCCTCGATAGGTCTTAGTTCGTGTTATTGAATTTCTGAATCTTTCCTGAAATTTAATTTAATCTATTTGATTCCTGACTATGTTGTTTACATCGTCCTGAGGCGAGATCCATGTATAGAGACGCCCTGGGTGTTCAATCAGCACGGCTACAATTTAAAAAAATAGATGAAATTTGGCATGAGGATGTACATGCACTGGGGTAGGCAAAATGGTCAGCCTAACACCAAAGGTGGAATCCATCATTTATTTTTTTTTTTTTTTGCTATGCATGGTCACTATCATTATGATAGGGAGTTTAAAATTGAAATGTTTTTGTGAAAAGCCTCAAGGACGCTCACTAATGTCCAAATTGAGGGGGATTCGACCAGCCCTGAACATGACCCCCTCAGAGCACAACCAGAGTCTTTATGTATAGGTGAAATTAGGTATGATTATTTTTTGTATGGGTACTGAATTTTGGAGGACAGAGATAGGGTATGAACTACCCCTCAACCCCTCAAATAAATCAGAGAGGGTGTGTGTGTGTGTGTGTGTGTGTGTGTGTGTGTGTGTGTCGTTTTATCCTCACCCTTCTTAACATAAGGAGCTGCAGTTTGGTATAGTTATGTAATTGAAGGTTTAATTTGTGGGGCCAACACACTAACATCTGGTCGACTTATTTTAACTATCCTATACTTAAAAGGGGGGGTGAGGGGTCACCAGGTACAGTATATGTGTGTAAATTATATTATAGGTAGTTATTATGTTACTACCCAAAGGTCCCCCAGAGCCTCTCACCCACCTACATCGTCTAGCAGTGTTAGGTGGTGATGATGGTGTGTGGCAGTGTTAGGTGGTGATGATGGTGGTGTGTGGCAGTGTTAGGGGTGGTGGTGTGTGGCAGTGTTAGGGGGGGTGCTGGTGGTGGTGTGTGTGGGGCAGTGTTAGGTGGTGTAAGAGGCCTTTACCTGTGCGTGTTAGGTGGCTGGGAGTCTCAGGGAGTGGCAGGAGGAACAACACTACTGGTAGGGTCATCAACGCCCCCAGCCATGCCAGCCCGCGCCACGTCAAGTACTGCCCCGACGCGAAACTCAGCATCAAACCTAAGAAATCAAGCGTTTTTTTTATGTTCCTTATTAACACATGCGATAACGAACGGGCTGAACACGAACTGAAAAACAATGAGGTATAGCACTGTTATTTTGAAGGTGCTTCCTCGGTAACAGGATCCTGACAGTGGATTTAAGATAATTTGATTGTCAACATCTTGGCTTATTCGTGTATTTAGAACTGACCATGAAATATGATGCAAGACTTTGCACAGTGTTCCTGTCTGGGTAATTAAGACTGAATCAGACGTACCTAGGTTACCAAACACAGCAGGGATGGCGGTCATAATGTTGCGCAGCTCCACCTCGACAATCTCAGGCAAGAAGACCGAACCGGCCACTGCCTGCATGCCCACACATAAGCCGCCCATCATGCGGCCCAGCACCACCCCGGTCACGCTGCTGGACGTGGCTATCATCATCCACGCTACAAACAATAACTAGGATAAAGTCTGTGTTTTAACTCACAAATTTATCCTCAGCTACGGATATGAAACTAGAAAAGAAGGTAATTATGAATATGTTATCAAACAATATAACATTAATAATAAATCTTGAAAAATTACGTTGTATAATATACTGTACAAACATCAACAAATTAGAGGCAGTATGTAGGAGAAATTCAAAAACTTTGCTTCCTCGATTTGTTTAAGCATTTTATTCTCAGTTATGTGTATTAACCAATTATGTTTTTAACATCTCGGAAACCAGACAGACATGGGAGACTGAAAGTGGATCCCATACTCCTGACGTCTCGTTAGGGGCAATGTGGATATTGCACAGTAAAGACTTAGTCATTGTTGTGTACTGCCTTTCACTTCCACAACAATAAAATTTGCTATCCATCTTACCACTGGGTCGACTGGGGGCGGCCCACTCAGTGGCAGACGAAAGCTGTATTCACTTGGGTGCCTCTCCCCACAATGGAGACAAAAATGGTCCCATTTTATCCTGGATTAAATTTCCTATCTTAAAATAAGTAATCTTCATGGAGGTATTCATAAGATATCAAAAGACTTGAGTAAACAGAGATAAAAGACTTGATCACGAAGAAGTGATGACACACAGGACCTTGGTGCACTGAGCATGAAGGAAGGGAGAGAGTATTGTACAGAGCCAGGTAAGAGGCCACGTCTACAACAAGTGCTAGTCAAAACAGCACACATGATGTATGCGTTTGGTGTACCAGGCATGAGGACACGTACACAGCGCGAAGGGCCAGGTGAGGTGTAGGAGCGTGGTACGGCGGCCCAGACTGTCAACTAATGGCCCAGTGATCACACTACCCACCAGAGCACAAGCCGGCATCACCGCCCCCACCCACGATTCCTGCAACACAACACATCATGGTTTACTCAACTAAGTTACATTATATTAATGGTCCAACAACCACAAAATATTGTAGTAGCAAGAAAATACCAAGAAGCCAGCTTGTAAATAGTGACTTCACATTTTTGTTTCAACGTAAACCGACGAGGACTTGACATGTGGTTGTTTGTGGACCTGTCTGCTAGTAAACAAAATTTCTAAGGGTTACAAATGTTGTTTTAAATTAATTTTTGGGGTAAAACTTTGAATAAAAAAGTACTTCCCGGTAAGGTGTCCGGTGAGATTACATATAAGGAGTTAGTGACCTGATTTGACCTTTCTGGAATGACTACTGTAGATCACAAATCTTGTAGGTACAGTACGTGCTCCGTTTTAAATTAAATTCCAATGCAATTTGATACACATGTTTTAGCCGAGGTAAATGATGGGTTAGTATTTAAGTTGTCAATAATTTTAATTCCTTCTGCAGTGATCAGAGCATCATGAAACTCTTGGTTGGTGAGAAACATGAGGGAGTGACACGAAAAGCTGCCATTCTGGATCAACAAACAGTATTAAATAATAAACATCGTCAAACCTGTAAACAAGATCCCTGGACTGACCTGTTCCTCTGTGATGAAGAAGTCTGGGTCTGCTCGCATGGAGGGTAGGGCTGGGGAGGTGTAGCCCAATGTCACCGAGCACGCCAGCGCGCCCACACCGACGGCTGCTGCGCCCATACCCTGTGATACAAAATATGATTACCTTATTTAAATAATGATCACTTTAACCCGATTCATGACTACTACTAGTACTACTACTACACACGCAAACCATCTTCAGTCCTCCTGGAGTGAGGATGTACTCGGTGCTGCTCCACTAAGGCGGCCATGGTCTTTTGGTCCATGGAGACAGGTGCCAGCCTGGTCTGTCGGACCTTCCCCCCCATCTCCTCCCCATCAGGTTTTATCAACATCCTCCCACCAACACTACAGTGCAAAGATTGATGATCAACCCACAACTGAGATATAAAAGTGACAATTTCAACTCGAAATAAAGCAACAACTGTTAAAGTGACAATCAGCGCTCAGTGGTCAATGGTGACCTGACGTGGACCTCACACACCCAGGGTCCGCCGTATACCCACAACCTGGTGATGGTGGGTATACGGCGGACCCTGGATGAGAAGCCAACAAAGACTCCAAACTACATCAGGAGAGAAATGAGGACTCCCTGCTCCACCCAGGTGGGGAACAATGAATTCCTAACTAAATCACATGAAGAACAAGACCCATCTCCAACACCCTGTGTGAGTTGAAGGACCTACCCGGACCACGTATGGATATGCAAAACATCTGCACCTGTAGTGTGGAAGCGGCTTGGCACCTAGCTACGACGGCCATCCAAACCATAGGAATGACTGTTAGCACCAATATAAGGTCACAAGACTGTTCACAAGACCAGCTCCCTCAGTACCAGATCTAAAGTTAATCTATATGTTGACTCTATGATTCTTATCCTTTTGTACTGAAAGCTGTTCTCCGTCAAGTGACTTACTCCCCAATTTTACCATATACGAATGTAAGAATGGAGGAAACTGCAGCAGGCCTATTGGCCCATACTGGGCAGTCCCATCTACACCCAACCCCTATCGTTCATATATCCATCCAACCTATGTTTGAAGCTATCCAGCGTATTCGAGTTAATGATGATATTTGGTAACTTGTTCCACTCGTCTACTACTCTATTTTCAAACCAATGTTTACCTATTTCGCGCCTAAATCTAAATTTGTCTAATTTAAAACCATTGTTACGAGATCGCTCCTGGTTGGATAGTCTGAGTACCTTTGTAATGTCCCCTTTGTTTAGCCCTGACAACCATTTATACATCTCTATCATATCGCCCCTCACTCTACGTCTCTTGAGGGAATGCAAATTAAGATGCTTTGACCTGTCTCTGTACTCAAGGTTCCCAATGCCCGGGATTAGCCTTGTCATTCTCTGAATTCTTTCCAAGGATTCTATATCCATTCTGTAATACGGTGACCAGAATTGAACTGCGTAATCCAAGTGAGGTCTCACAAGCGCAAGATATAGTTTTAGGAAGACCTCGCTAGTCTTGTAACTAACACTCCTTTGAATGAACCCAAGTTTTTTTTTTACGGATATTAGCCCACCCGAACACAGGTCACTGACCCACATCGGGGCCTCGGGGCGAAAATGTAATAATAATAATAATAATAATAATAATAATAATAATTATAATAATAATTATAATAATAATTATAATAATAATAATAATAATAATAATAAAGAACCATAAAGAAATAAAATAAAATAAAATAAAAAAATATCAAGAGTGAGAAACAATATACAATATACGTGTTGTGTTGTCAATGTTAAGAGAAACAATTGAGACCCTGCAATTGTGTGTAAATGAGGCAGAAAGTCAGATCAGCAACCTGGGACTTGGTCACAATTTTCGTAATGCCATATGGCAGCAGGGTCTACCATTAGACAACACATTATGCTTCCAATATCTTCCCAGGCGGTAGTACCTCCCTGTTTGGTAGCTGCGTACTACCTACTTTATCAGCCTTGTTTCGAGCAAATACACATTGTTTACTTGGCTTAAGATTCCTACTTATCATTACTCCTAAATCTTTCTCGTAGTCGGATTTCTCAATAACATCGTTGTTCATCTGGTATCTGGTTTCTCTGTTTACATCTCCTAAACTGAGTACTTTACATTTGTCCACATTGAATTTCATCTGCAATTTTTCAGACCATTCGAAAAATTTGTTTTGATCTTCCTGTAGTTTTGCGGAGTCCTCGTCAGATTTATTTACCCGCCCTATTTTAGTGTCATCAGCAAATTTATTTATGTTGCTGTCTACGCCGATATCTATGTCGTTTATGTATATAATAAATAATATGGTCCAAGTACTGAGCCATGGGGAACTCCGCTAGTGACGTTCCTCCAATCGGATTTTGTGCCGTTAATGCTTACTCGCTGTTGTGTGAGGTCATGTAATTCACCCCTTCTCGTGATACCCCTTTTCTCATCTCTGTTTATTGTATATTTTCAGCGTTCTGGCAGTAATGTTATCGTAATAAACTGTCACTTATTATTATTATTACACAACACTACTACTACTACATTTCTGTCACTCGGAATTGAGTGTGATGATCATCCAGCAACGGTACCATGGTATGAGTTATTAAGGATTTCGCTTTCGTTGGTGTGCTCTGGGGTGACTTGAGAGGCCGATATGGGATCAGGGTCGTCTACAGATGTCACACGTGTGTAGGGCTACATCTAGTGTCCAAGGGGTAGCAGCAGCATCTTTCCGACGCTGGTAGCCTCGATGCTCCTACTGTTGGTATCAGTTAGAATACTGGCATTTGTTCTCTTGTCTTCCCAGCTAACTCAGAGGATGGAACATAGACTATGTTGGTGAAAGTTTTCTAGTGCCTTGAGGTGCCTCTTGCATGTGACCCATGTCTCGCTGCCATACTGCAGGGTGGGGAGGATCACCGTTTGATACATGTGCAGTTTTACAGATAATTTTAGCTCCCTACAGCTGAAGATATGGGTTACAGATTCTGCCAAAGACTTGAGATGCACATCTGATCCGAAGTTGAATCTCTCCATCGATGTCTGTGATGGTGGATAGGTGGGAGCCAAGGTACTGAAAGTGGGTAACATTAGAGAGAGTAGAACTGTTAAACTGGATGGATGGTGGGGGTGTGGTTGAACCAGGGGCAGGCTGAAAGAGAATCTGAGTCTAATGTGCATTCACCTCAGGACCTACAGTATGTGTGAGCGACGAGGGTGAGGTCATCTGCATACTGAAGTTCATTGATAGAAGCAGCCGACATCTTTTTTCCTACTTTGAGTCATCTTACGTTGAAAGGTCACTTCATCCGGTACTGCATGTTCACCCCGCCGGCTAAATTGGCACTGGCATGAGTAAGAAGGGCAGCCAAGAAAATGGAAATGTGAGTTGATGCCAGTACACATCCTTGCTTTACCCTTGTTTGGATGGGGAAGAACTCAAACTGAGTGCTACTGTGCAGGACACTGCCATTCATGCCATCGTGGAGTTGCCTCACAGTGGCAATGAATTTTGATGGTCAGCCAAAATGAATGAGGTCAATGAAGACCATGTGCAAGTCACTACTCTGTTCTCTGCACTTTTTCTGTATCTGGCAGGCAGCAAAGATCATGTCAGTGGTACCACGTGATGGTCTAAGCCACATTGAGATTCTGAGAGGAAGTTTTCCGCCCTTGGAAGAAATCTGTTCAGGAGGTCTCAGGCAATAATCTTGCCAGCTACAGACAGCAGTGAGATCCCGTGGTAGTTGCCACAGTCTGACTGGTCTCTCTTGTTCTTATAAATATTGACGATCGAGGCGTCTTTACGATCTTGGGGATTTCCTCCAGCAGAAAGTGGAGACAGCTGGTAAGTAGAGGTCCTCCTGCTTTATACACCTCGGCCTGGATTCCATCAAGCCCTGTGGCTTTGTTATTTTTTATCTGCTCGATGGCAGTAGCTACCTCATCCAGGGATGGAGGATAGCTGAGGTGGGTCAGCTCTGGGTGCTGAGGGACCTGCTGGGTAGTCAGGACATCCACATTGGTGTTTTGGTTGAGCAACGAATGGTAGTGTTCTTTCCAGTGCTGACAGGTGCCTTTTTCTTCTTTAATTAGGGAGTTACTGTTGGATGAGCGGAGGGGAACCACACCATTAGCAGTTGGGCCATATGTTGTGTAAGGGGAATTGAAAAATTCACTCATCTTGTGTTGATCCGCAAATTTTTGCATTTCACAAGCTACATTTTTCCACCATTCGTTCATAGGTTTGCTAATTTCGCCCTGGGCCCCAGTTTTCTTCTCGTGGAAGGTATCAGCTTTGGTCCAAGACTTACAGGGTTGTTCTGCCAGTCAGTGAGAGCAGCATGTTTACTATTGATGAATACTTCGTTTTTCGGGTCATTTTCATCAAACCAACCCTGATGTTTTCTTTTGATCTGGACCAAGATCTCATTGCAGGTTTTTGTGATTACAGCTCTGATGGGACCCCATTCGGCACTGGGAATTTGGTTGATTGTTGTTGAGCTGTTTATCAACCCATCATTGAGCTGCTCTCTTAAAACATGTGCTACCGCTGGAACCTCCAGTCGCTTACTGTTAAAGCCTCTTCTAGAAACTTGTTGCTTTCACCGTTTTGGGGCGACGTAAAAGGAGAATTTGGCTCTGATGAGCCGATGATCTGTGTGTTACAGAGGTCTGAGCCACGCATGTTTCGGGTGATGAGGACATCTCGGCGATCTCTTTCTCTGACAATGATGTGGTCAATGAGATGTCAGTGTTTAGATCGTGAGTGTTGCCAAGAACCATTGAACTTGTCGGCCTGCCTAAACAAAGTGTTGGTGATAGTGAGGTTGTTTGTGCGTAGGAGGAGTAGGCCGTTGGGTTTACACTTGCCTGCTCCGTTTCTCCTCATGGTTCCTTGCCATATGTCAGCATCTCTACCAACTCTGGCATTGAGGTCACCTAGGAGCACAACTTTATCTTTTCTGAGGATAGAGGTTAGTGCTCTGTCAAGGGCGGCATAAAGGGCCTCCTTGATGTCATTCTCTGCATCCAGTTTTGGGGCATATGCAATGATGAAGAAGGCATGACGTGAGTGATTCAGTGGGACTCGGAGCGTCATGAGGCGCTCGTTGATCCCAACAAGCGTTTCATTTAGTTTGTGTAGGATGCGTTGGCGAGTGGCAAAGCCAACTCCATGAATGCGGTTTTATGAGTCATTTCCTCTGTTTAATACAAATTCGCCGAGATAGATGTTACATCATCGATATATCTTGAACATCTGCTTAGTGGAGATAGTCTACTAAACCACTTGTGTATATACGGACTCCTCATTAAGCTGAATAAAATCGTAAATCGTCCGGTGTTACACATTTCAAATATTAATAGTGGCGTCCCGTAGTGAAGGTGTTCATCTTTTGCTGCCCCAGAATTTGTTCCAGTGTTGTTTTGCGTGTAACTGAACTCATAATAACGAAGGAACACGTTGGCAAATTCCGGGTCGGAGTCTGTTCCCCAGTGCATACCGATATTCTGTTTCAAGGTCAGATTCCCACACTTAAAATATGTATTATCTATCAAGAATTTGACACACACATACACAATTACACACCATTTCAATACCATGAGTTATTTTCTTAGCTGAGATATACAGTTAAATATAAACAAATAACGTGTGGGCCTGAACACGCAGTAATGTGTATAACAGCGAGATAGATAGCACAAGGGGACACAAACAAAGTCAAGGTGTTGAGCAAGTTCAGATGTCACTGGTGGGGACACTGTGGTTCCCGCCATTGTTGAGTGTTAGGGCCAGGCATTGTTTCGCTGAGAGCCCCAGTCATTGTTGTTTGGTACTGCTGTCCCACGATAACACGAAAAGATTCACCTGGGTATTAAGGCCAGTCACTAATCCACCACCCAGAGGTAAACTGCCTGGAAATTACATGGTTGAGCATTACGAGAGCTGTATATTACTTAATAGGCACCTGAGAAAACCCAATTGGAGTTACAATTTTAAATATAATGCAATGCTCTGTGGAAAATTGAAAATGAGTGGACAAAATACTGAACGGTCACCTCAGTAGTGTGGTAACCAGGGAGGACAGAGCCATGGTTCGTGTCTTTGAGACGTTGATCGATGAAGTTGTAAGGAAATATATGAGTAATCCCGATCCAGGTCAGGCTTCAAGCCCAGACTCAGTGCATCCAACAACATTCTTACTAGGAGGATGGATGGATTTCACCAGTCCTCAGAAAGGGGCACCAGTAAAACCAATTAACTATAAGACTGCAAACCTAATGCTTCTGGTATAATCAAGACTTATTTACTTCCGCACGGATACACTATTCAGCTACAAAAAACATTATAATGGTTCGTCATACCAAACAAACTGACCTTGATGACTGGTAAAAAATTTAAGCCGGGTGTTGGGTAACTATAATTTATGTTAATGACATACCTACCTACCTACCTTTAGTCTGTTCACTCGAAGCTTGAAGGCCTGTAGGGTCAGTTTGTAGTGAGGCAGCTGATTGGTTGGCGGACGGACACCCAGAGAATCACTTCAGTTCTTAAGTATACGAGTACTAGTTAATCGTATTTTTATTATGATGTTTTATGGGGTAATAACCTGAACTGACGAAGGAGTACAAGCAGAACAAGAGACAGAGAGACTGGCGGTGGTTGTGGTTAAGTCCTCAGGTTTATCAGACCTCTTCTCCTCACTCACTAACTCACTCAGGACTCACTTAACCATCGCTTACACTCTCCATCACAAGATTCGTGCCTCACTGCTGCTCAACCATCGCTGGCTCACTCTTACTCATGATTCATATTTATTTATTGTTTACAGCCACTCTCATGGGTAAACACAGCCTCATTGACTATTGAAGCAAGGATTGCATGAACAAATCGGTCGTGATGTGTGGTGATGTGTGGTGCTGTGTGGGGTGTGGTGATGTGTGGTGATGTGTGGGATGTAGTGTTGTGTGGGGTGTAGTGTTGTGTGGGGTGTAGTGTTATGTGGGGTGTGGTGATGTGTGGGGTGTGGTGCTGTGTGGGGTGTGGTGATGTGTGGTGATGTGTGGGGTGTAGTGTTGTGTGGGGTGTAGTGTTGTGTGTGTGTGTGTGGGGTGTGGGATGTGTGGGGTGTGCTGTGTGGGGTGTGGTGATGTGTGGTGATGTGTGGGTGTGTGTTGTGTGGTGTGTGGGTGTGTGGTGATGTGTGGGGTGTGGTGCTGTGTGGGGCATGGTGTTGTGTGGTGTGTGTGTGTGATGATGTGTGGGGTGTGGTGCTGTGTGTGTGTGGTGATGTGTGGGGTGTGGATGTGTGGGGTGTGGTGCTGTGTGGGGTGTGTGTGCTGTGTGGGGTGTGGTGCTGTGTGGGGTGTGGTGCTGTGTGGGGTGTGGTGCTGTGTGGTGTGGTGTGTGGGGTGTGGTGATGTGGGGTGTGATGATGTGTGGGTGTGGGGTGTGGTGCTGTGTGGGGTGTGGTGATGTGTGGGTGTGGTGATGTGTGGTGATGTGTGGGGTGTGTGTGTGTGGTGTGTGTGATGTGTGGGGTGTGGTGATGTGGGGTGTGATGATGTGTGGGGTGTGTGATGTGTGGGGTGTGATGTGTGGGGTGGTGCTGTGTGGGGTGTGGTGCTGTGTGGGGTGTGGTGATGTGTGGGGTGTGGTGATGTGTGGGGTGTGTGGGCTGTGTGTGTGTGGGTGTGTGCTGTGTGGTGTGGTGCTGTGTGGGGTGTGGTGATGTGTGGGGTGTGGTGCTGTGTGGGGTGTGTGGTGTGGGGTGTGGTGCTGTGTGGTGGTGTGGGGTGTGGTGTGTGTGTGGGTGTGGTGCTGTGTGGGGTGTGGTGTGTGTGGGGTGTGGTGATGTGTGGGTGTGATGTGTGGGGTGTGGTGCTGTGTGGGTGTGTGGTGGGGTGTGGTGTGTGGGGTGTGGTGTGTGTGGGGTGTGGTGCTGTGTGGGGTGTGGTGCTGTGTGGGGTGTGTGTTGTGTGGGGTGTGGGGTGTGGTGATGTGTGGGGTGTGGTGTGTGGGGTGTGGTGTGTGTGGGTGTGTGTGTGTGGTGATGTGTGGGGTGTGGTGATGTGGGGTGTGGTGATGTGTGGTGTGGTGTGTGGGGTGTAGTGCTGTGTGGTGGTGTTGTGTGGTGATGTGTGGGGTGTGGGGTGTGGTGATGTGTGGGGTGTGGTGATGTGGGGTGTGGTGATGTGTGGGTGTGGTGTGTGGTGGTGTTGTGTGGGGTGTGGTGATGATGTGTGGTGTGTGATGATGTGTGGGGTGTGGTGTTGTGTGGGGTGTAGTGTTGTGTGGGGTGTGGTGCTGTGTGGGGTGTGGTGCTGTGTGGGGGTGTGGTGCTGTGTGGTGTGGTGATGTGTGGGGTGTGGTGTTGTGTGGGGTGTGGTGATGAGTGGGATGTGGTGCTGTGTGAGGTGCGGTGATGTGTAGGGTGTGTGTTGTGTGGTGATGTGTGGGGTGTGGTGCTGTGTGGGGTGTGGTGATGTGTGGGGTGTGGTGATGTGTGGTGATGTGTGGGTGTGATGTGTGGGGTGTGATGATGTGTGGTGATGTGTGGGGTGTGGTGATGTGTGGGGTGATGTGTGGTGATGTGTGTGGTGATGTGTGGGGAATGGTGATGTGTGATTATGTGTGGGGTGGGGTGATGTGTGTGGGGTGGGGTGATGTGTGTGGGGTGTGGTAATGTGTGTGGTGATGTGTGGGGTGTGGTGATGTGTGGGGTGTGGTGAACCAGCAAACATTAACAAGGGGGGTGAACACTACATCCACTTGCCCGCCTCGGCCTATCGATAATGCCGCTGAGAAAAAAAAAGAAGGCATTTCTCACATTAAACACATGTTTCTCGGATGAAACTTATATAAATCACAAGTTCAATTAGCTGATGTGAACACAGACTTTAATTCCCAGGCCTTTATTATATAAGGTGTAAGTGACTAGAAACTGAAGTGAGTGAAGTGGATGGTTTAGAAGAGGGGGCGGGGAATAGTGGACGGCGGCCAGTTGTTTTAACACTCTCCTGCATACTACAGTACATCACTACAGCCCGATTATGATCTAAATTTGCATATGTTAAATATCGTAGTGTATTGTTTGTTTCGTGATGAAGCCCTTACTGTAAATCACATATTCCCAATACATACTGAATTGTATGGTTTATAGAGGCGCATTACACTGGCAGGGGGTCAGGAGGGGTTAATGGATATTGCTCATTTACAATAATATTTCGGTGTAGTTTTTTTACATATGCTAAGACATTTATCACACAGAGATATTTTAAAGACCTCTCCATATATAAGAAAAGAATCACATCTCAGACTATAGCATTACACAACACTACAATGAATAGCGCTTTGTTTATAACTGACGTGTGAAATGATTTCTTGAGTGAGCGTGAAAAATTAAACAGATCGATCTGCGTTACGTATCGTTCTGTTAATGCGTGTACGTAATGGTGACGTAAAGCGTTATGGCCTGTTGTTCACAAGGTTCTCGAGACCTACATACACTGTACTGTACGATGCTCAACGAGATCAAGGTTACCTTTATAAGTAGAAAATTTGAATTTTCCCTTCACGGTCGTATATAATATTTATCATCAAACCTTGCACGAGAAAACCTGTTGTAATTTTGGAGATACGTTGAGATTTTTCAGTTTTATTTATTTATAAGTTTTAATAATAAAAAAAAAGTGAGACCGCGAAAGAAAAGCTTAGTTTTACCATTGGCTTTTAACGCAGCTGAACGTGGGGTAAGAAGTGCTGTTATAATTATGTTTTAGCTGCAACATGGGTAAACGACGCTAATAAAATTTTGAACTGAACTGAACGTGCTATTGTGCAGTAATAACATTAGCCGTCCAGTACCTGTTAATAATCTTTAAACATCCTTCAGTGACTACCTGCCAGACTTGGTTGTAATTATGGACTTTCGTATGTTATTGGGGATCATCTCAAGCTGTTTACTCCTCCCCTGTGCGTTATGCCCCCCCCCCCCACCCCTACCGTCCAACACTGCAGAGTATAGGCTGAGTGTTGTTCAGGGGCGAGTCATGTAGTAGGCTCCCTCACCT
Source organism: Homarus americanus (assembly GCF_018991925.1). Taxonomy (NCBI): domain Eukaryota; kingdom Metazoa; phylum Arthropoda; class Malacostraca; order Decapoda; family Nephropidae; genus Homarus; species Homarus americanus. The sequence continues at coordinate 5,100,519 of NW_024720773.1, read as the reverse complement.
GGTAGATCACGTAACTGATGCCTGTTGGCTCTGTGGTCTTCTCTGTTAGTTCCTCTGTTTCCGTCGTCGTCTCTCCTTTGTCCATCTTCGCTTCCGCTGGTTCCGACATTCTTGGATAGCTCCCCAGACCTCGTAGTACTCAAGCTACGATAAGAAAGACAGTTTTTAATGACTAAATTTGTCCATTATGATTATAGCTAAAAAAAATCCACATTATTACTATTGACATTGTCATTTCTATAATTGTTGTTATTTTTATCGATTATTATAAGTGAAATTTTATAATAAACATTATTACTATTATTATCGTTGTCAATATTAATAACTTTAGAACCCTACGTTCCCGAGTTTGTTTTAGAGAGGCAGGCAGCTCATGCACCATGTCCGTGACTACACTATCAGTTACACCAACATATACAAGTACACCGTCAGTTACACTGTCATTTACACTTCATCAATTACACTATCAGTTTTAAATATGGCTACGGTGCTGACCCCGTCTTATTGTGGAGGATTATGCCATCTACTTGTGGCTTCACAAATCACTATAGATAATTTGCAGTCGCGATTTTTTTTTACCAAATTATAGTAAAACCGGAAGAAAAAAATCAAATAATTTTAGACAAGGGAATATAAAGAATTATTTTATAAGATGAATAACAAAATTCGTGAAAGGATCCGCCGCCTCGATCAGGACAACTCCAAACCTCTGAAGACAAGAGCTTAAAATACTGAGTCAAATTGGGGAGGCAGTGTCCTGGCTGGATGTGTTGAGGAAGTCGTCCACCGTGTTCTGGTCGACGTGTGAGTAGTGGTTGTGGCTTGAGGACGTGAGGGCAACCACTGGTGCCCCCAACCCTCACGCCCATAATAGTGTAGTTGATAACTCTGAAGAGTAGTTTATGTCCAGGTACAAGCATGGAATGTTGCAAAAATTATCCACAAGTGACACTTTTCAAAGTTAATAATGAATCCACTAAAAATTCGAAATGACCACCAATTTATCTCCCACAATAAAAGATTAACTGGTAAATGTTTATGTCTGTAGCTGGTTTATACACCTAATTTGAACGATAAACAGTAATAGAATATTATGTTATCGATAATCGGTTTATAATATATAGCTTTCAATTCTAAAAATAGGGTGCTGTGCAATGAATATACGTAATGCAGCTATGCATTTCATTAACTATGCCCTCAACAATGCAACTTCTTGTTCACAACGTCCGAGAGTATGACAGCAGTAGAAACTCAAATTACAACAGTTTGGTGAAAATTTTGTCACTGCTGAGCCTCTCGTCCAACCTTCCTTTAAAACAGTGCATTTCAGTTCTGGATACTAAACATTAGCTGAAAACGTTTCAAAGCTCCATGCTCTACACATTCATCCAATACTCTTACACCCAAGTTGACTTGACATGACACTGGTAATGAACAGACTCAAGAAAAACAATGCAAAAAATCATAACTAAAATTTAACAATACAAAATTAGAAAGGGCAAATAATGAAGGCAAACGTAAACGACTTGTCGATGATGACTCTGGAAGAGAGTCGAGAGCATGACACAATGACCAACCTCAGACAAGTTAGGGTTTAGAATACGGAGGAAAACCTACAGTAACTGCCACAACCTTGCACGGTGTCTCTTTGTTAGCAAAGCTGAATGGTGGAGATGCTGTTACACACACACACACACACATATACTACTACTACTTTGCTGTCACCTTCGTTGGTGAGATCTGAGGTGACTAGAGAGGCCTGTACGGGACCGGCAGGGCCGTCCACAGATGTTGCACATGTGGAGGGCTACATCTAGTGCGGGGAGAGCGGTGGCAACGTCTTTCCGGCGTTGGCGCTTGTCTGCCCTATATGCTTTCGGGTTAACTCGAAAGTATTGACACTGTCTTGTGTGATGCTCCTCCAAGCTTTACGGTGTGGAGTAATCCTCTCCCAGGTGAGGGGGTTGAGTTGGCAATTTTTCAGGTTTGCTTTAAGATTATCCTTGTACCTTTTCAGTTGCCCGCCAACTTCACGTTTACAATTCGTTAGGTGACCGTAAAGGGAGACTTGGAGAGAGGGAGAGACTTGTTTATGTTTGAGGGGAGGGTGTGAGTGGGGGAAGGAGGTTGTGGTCAGTGGTTAGGCCTACAATCGGCTCTCACACCAAGGGAAGACTGAGGAGGTGGATAACTGAGGTGGATAGCTGGGGACTAAGATACAACACTTAACAGAGGGGAAATATGAAATAGTTATTACTTAGGACTCACTGTATTACTGCATAATACCAAAGGAATGCATGACAATGTTTAAGTCAACACAAGGGAATTGAGAACTACAGTAATCATAGCGGTTCTTCGTTCACTATCAATATTACTCAAAATGAACAGTTACACTTCAAAACAATAACCTATCTTCCTAGCTAGCTAACCAGGGGTCACATGAATCACCATACATTTCGTGAAATGGATAAACCTAAAAGGTACTCACATTATATCCCGACATATGAGATGACACCAACACGCACCCACACTTTACTCTGTCCAAAACCCGACTTGACTTTTTCAAACCGCGTCGGTCACAAAGGGAGCTGAGGGACGCCACCTCTTCATGACATCACGTCTTACAGGTTTTCTTATTGGTTCAAGGACTAAGGCATTCACCCTATTGGTTCGAACCCTCAGACACTGTTACACCAGTGTTGAGACATATGCACTGATGAAGAAGGCATGACATAAGTGATTCAGTGGGACTCTTGAGTGTCATGAGGCGCTCGTTGAGCCCAACAGGCATTTCATTTACCCTATGTCGGATGCATTGGTGGATGGCAAAGCCAACTTTATAAATGTAGTTTCTCTCTGCAGCAGGCTTACCCTTCCAGAAGAAGGTATAGTCAGACTACCGTTCTGTGAGTCGACCCTCGTCTGGGAGCCAGGACTCAATAATGGTTGCTATTTCGATGCTATACCTAGCCAGATCTTTTGCCACAAGGGCGGTTCTTCTTTCAGGATGCTCATTTGTGCCATTTTCTAGAAGGGTTCTGACATTCCAGGCAGCGACCATAAGAGGTTATATGGTGTTTTGTTTTGATCTGTGTTTATGATTGTGCTTTCGACCTCATAAGGATGACCTTACTGGGTGCGGTTGCCCAGTCAGGTTGGTTCTTTAGGCAGGCTATGTTTAGGGCACCTTTTCTATCCCACTCCCCATGTGGGGGAGCAGAGTGGCTCCTCGAAGGGCTGCTCAGTTGCACAGATAGGATCAGGTTGCACTGCTGCCCAGATCCCAGTACAAAAACGACCATCTTATCTATGCCACCCATGTGCACAGTTGTGACTCGGGACTCCCGGCAGTCATCTCTGCCTGTCCCCGTCGCCACTCGTCCGTCGCCATAGGACTTTTGAGGGTATAGGGGTTTGTTGAGGATAGAGGTATGATGAGCTGGATGATGGCTGTGCGTGAGTTGATTTATGTGGAGAGGCAGGAGCGCAGGCTGCAACCACACATCCTGGCTCTCCCTTTTCCTGATCCAATAGTGCAAGTATTGCAATGACTAGGCAGAGGGAGAGTTGCAATGGCCTGCCAATAGCCCAATTTGTTGGGCTTAGCCTTAGTAGCCTGTCCATCATGCATTGCCTTCGTCTGTCGGTGTAGTCGTTGTGTTCCCATGGTGGTCACCTCTTCTGCCTTCACCGCCGTTGGAGTCTTGTTGCTCTGTAAGCATGTCTGCCTGCTGCGGGGCTCCACCACAGATTTTTCGTTCGGAGTTTACTCCTGTAGCCTTACAATATACCTATCAAGGTTAATCCACAAGGCAACGGCAGTGGGGCAGCAGTTGGTAGGCGGCAGGACGTGTCCACAGGCCAATGGGCCTATATGCGCCGTCCCTCTGGGATCCACTGCTGGTCTAGCCTGGACCCACGAGGCACCCAGTTATCGTGTGTTGCCACGAAAAGGCACAGCAGGAGTCTTGGTGGTAAAGAGGATGTGTACTGGCAGGGGAGGACTTGTGGCTGTTGCTTCCCTGTTCGCCACGAGGGCTAGACAGCGGCGGTATCTTAATGCGAGAGGAAGCAAGCAGTGCTTGCATCTTAACACTAACATAATACTGCCACACTAGACGCATTACACCACCCTGTGTGGCACTTTCCTATTTGTGTTATGATCTATAAGTGACAGACTCTTTACACTTAAGTGGCTTTAATTATCAAGGCTTCAAAGGTGGCACTATACTGTCTTTGGAGCTAGTGTGTGTGGGGGGGTTAAGACGTTTACAATGTGTCTGAAGGGCTAAAAACTAGATGACCGAAATTAATAGACCCAATGACTCTCTTTAAAAAATATTGTCTTTACACACACACACACACACACACGATTGTAATCTCCCGGGTGCCTCTGGAGATAACGATCTGATGTAACTACCAGAGAAACAGGGGTGGGGTGGCGAGGGAGGGAGGGGGGGAGAGGAAAGGGGGGAGAAGGGAAGAAAGGAGGGGATGGGAAGGAGGGAGGGGGAAAAGGAAGTAGGGAAAGAAAAATAGAGGGGGGAAGGGGGGAGGAGGGAAGGGGAGAGGGAGGGAGGTGTGATAACACTCAAGTAGTACTATCTCACACCCGCAACCGCCTCACAATAAAACATCAAGGCCAGGTAATCAAACTACACCATCACTTCAGCCCAACATCTGCCGTTTCTGACCTGACAGGATACTTTTCTATACGGAGGGAGTTTTAGTTTTGTTAATTGTAACCTACCACAGACACTAAACAAAATATTGTAAAGAGAATATGATTATGAAGTACAAAGAAATAATGGTTGCTGTGTTAGGGCCAGGCTACCAAAACGACAATACAGGTAAATTTCTCGGAGGATGTGGCATGGAGTGTGTGGTAGCCTAGCGTACAGTGCTTATTTTACACTGAGTGATCGCCTTTCCCTGTGTGGTCACGTTAATTAAGTGGTTTTACGCAAGAGAAGTGTTTATCTACAACTTTCTCAGTCAGTCTCCTTGTTCACACCCACAACTATGTTGACTATTTGTTTATCCTTTCCGTCTCTTCGTCAGCTTACTAAGGTAGTAGGCAGCCACCAAACAGGGAGGTACTACCGCCTGAGAAGATATTGGAAGTATAATGTGTTGTCTACGGTAGACCCTGCTGCCATATGTGACCAAGTCCCAGGTTGTTGTTGTTGTTGCAGTGTTGTTATTTTTATTATTATTATTTTATTTTTATTTTGTATTTTTATTATAAATTTTACATATCTGAATTATTATTATTATTATTATTATTATTATTATTATTATTATTATTATTATTATTATTATTATTATTATTATTATTATTATTATTATTATTATTATTATTATTATTATTATTATTATTATTATTATTATTATTATTATTATTATTATTATTATTATTATTATTATTATTATTATTATTATTATTATTATTATTATTATTATATTTTCGCCCCCCAGGCCCCAATGTGGGTCAGTGACCTGTGCCCGGGTGGGCTAATCCCGTAAAAAAAAAAAAAATTAAATTGTGCAGGCCGGGCAGTCACTCCGTTGTTTTGTTACGCACTACAGTATTACCGAGTCCTGGGTATGTACACTCACGCGCCATAGTTTCGATGTACCATCAAGCCCCTACTCCCTCGGGGGAAGTCATAGTCAGGGCTGCAAACCGAACGGTCCCTCTTGTATTTTTTTTTTATAGTTTATTGGGCACCCCCCTACACCCTGTGCAAGGTGAAGCGCAGAAGCGCTTACAGCGCCCATTTGGGGGTGCATGCTAAGTTCATGCTTGCCTTTATGTCTCATAAGTTAAGGGCGTAGAAGCTTGAAGAGTCATAGGTCTTTGTCAGCAAGTTATTGGAAGCTCCAACAACTTTCCCTGAATACGAATTCGCAACTTTTCGATTTACAACAGGTACCTACTTTACTGCTTGGTGAACAGGGCCTCTTGTATAGTGATGTTAAGTATAGTGATGGTAAATAAAGTGTCGTGAAGTCACTAAAAAAACCTGTATCGTGCATATATTCTCTCAGATATTACATCATGAACTGCTATTCGTACAATACAGCGAAGCTTCGAGCTATCACATTGCACCACTGAACGACTATGGGGCGTGAGTGTACAGTAGGCGATTGTCAATAGTCCTGAACATTATAAGTCTTATCCTTCATCAGTTGATTATATACCTTTTCTTTTTGTTGAGAGAAGAAACTATACCGCCTTAACTTGTTGTGTTCCGCATGTTCTTTGGGAGGTATATAGTGGTAAATTACCCATATATGTCTATCGTAAGTTTTTCCTTCACTCACTAAAGATTATTTACGTGAATCTTAACTAAATCAACCATGGACCCTTATTATTTTATCAAAACTAAGGCGACAGGTTTCAAATTAACTGCAGACACAAAAGCAAGGTGGTTTATCTGTCTATTTTCTTATCATTATATAACAGTTGATGTGGACTCCGATCAAGTGGTAAAAATCCATATATAAGATACCTCCTTCTGGTACTTTACCTTTAATTATCAAGGCTTCAAAGATGGCACTATACAGTCTTTGAAGCTTGTGTGGGTGTGTTAAGACGTTTATACTTTGTCTGAAGGGAGAAAAACTAGTTGACAGTAATTAATAGACCCATTGACTCTCTTTAAAAATATTGTCTAAAACCGTCTTGTGTAGGGTGCGCCTCCTCCTGGATGGGGGGTCGTGAGGCTGGAGGATGACTTGCTACACTTACCTCTCTTATACTTGTATATAACGCACCAGATTATGTCGTTTATATTAGCGGATATATTTACATCTTAAAATATAAACAGGGATGCGGTAGTCAAAGTTGAAAGGAAATAAAGTTCTATAGATCTGGTCAATACAGTCACGACAGTTGAGAAAATTATGACTGACTATGAAATAGTAAGTGTGGAGGTGTACGTCAACTCCCACCAACAGGACCCCACCCCCACCCCAGTAACACCACATCTTCAGAGAAAATAAACTTCTCTCTTACTGTTCGTTGATATAATATGGAAATTGTTGGTATTGTTTTCAGTATACGTTAGATGGCAAGTATACTGTATTACGTATTAACACTAGTAAAGAAAGAGCAGCGTTTGGAGTAGTGAGTCAGCATGTACGTGTATATGTGTATGTATATACGTATATGTATGTATATATGTGTGTGTGTGTGTGTGTTTACATATATGTATATGTACTGTCAATGAATATGATGCAACTCTTTGTGTACGAACCTCTGTCCTGCATGGCAGTGAACAGTGACATTACCCATATGAATCTGACCTATATACATTTATAGTTGTTAATGAATATGATGTATTCCTTTGTGTGTGAACCTCTGTCCTGCGTGACAGTGAGAAGTGATACCACCCTCAGTGTCAAGACCTGACTGAATTACTCAGAATAGGCAAACTGTACTACAAGCTCTGCCAATAAATTTGTTAAACTAAAAAAAAGACTGCTCACACCAATCAAGGACACCCGATATTAACCTTCAAGGTTACGTTTACACTTCGCTGCATCTCCGACCTACTCTTGCCATCTGTTGCCACCCAGTCACACCTCTTCCCTCCCTGACCAGATATCCCTCCTTCTAGTCACAGGCCTGGCACTTGACATTATTAGGGACCTGCCACGCTTTGCTATAAACAGATAAATTGTACCGGGAATTCCCGCCTCCCCCCACACACTCATCATTCTGTCACTTTATGTAACTTGCTGACAAAACCCATGACCCTTCAGGCTTTTACGCCCTTAATGCACGAGTCATAAAGGCAAGCATGAACTCCTCCTGCCTCTCAGTTGGGCGCTGTAAACGCTTCTGCGCTTCACCTTGCACAGGATGTAAGGGGGTGCCCAATAAACTAGCCCCCTCGTGGGCAATTTGTAAAATCTGTAAGCTATGGTATAATTACTATCTTAACAGTTATGACTATTTCACGCATATGCGAAATAAACACGTATTACGCAAAACAAAGGCTTATATGAACACATGCATCTAATGACACAATCACACACACACACACACACACACACACACACACACACACACACACAAGCGGTTAAATTTACTGGACGAATTTTGTGGTGTTAGAAGTCAACAACTGTGTCGAGTCATCAGGTAGTGTCGGGGATTTCCACATACTTACGATTCAAAACAATGGAAATGATCGGGGTGTGGAAAGGGGGGTGTATAAGTACGTTGGACTGATTTTATAAGTGTTGATTTGATTTTTTTGTTTGTGTTGGTTTAGTTTTCAGCGCCTCGTAGATAATTAATGCGTAGGTGGACCATACTTTTCCCAGTACATAGATGAGTGTGTGGGGGGGAAGGGTAAACTTTACCCTTTACTGCAGGTATTGGGAACGCATTTAACTGCACCGGTTGAGCCTTTTTTATTGCAATGAGACGAATGATGTTGAAACTGCAAGGAGGCGAATGGTGTTGAAACTGCAATGAGGCGAATGGTGTTGAAACTGCAAGGAGGCGAATGGTGTTGAAACTGTAATGAGGCGAATGGTGTTGAAACTATGAGGCGAATGGTGTTGAAACTGCTATGAGGCGAATGGTGTTGAAACTGCAATGAGGCGAATGGTGTTGAAACTGCAATGAGGCGAATGGTGTTGAAACTGCAATGAGGCGAATGGTGTTGAGACTGCAAGGAGGCAAATGGTGAGAAACTTAATACCCCATACATTAACATCTATAAGAATAGACACATCGTGGCAAAATATATTCACACGAGATATTGTGGTAAGATGCCAGTATTTATCCAGGTACTACTAAGCAATTATATGTGTGTGGTGGTAACACAGCGAGGAGGAACACAGGTACCTCTACATGTGGGTCAGAGAAAGGTGTCTAACAGAGGGTGACGTTATGTAAACATTTTGTGGCTGGCAACTTCATGCACCTGTCTGGTGGTGGTGGTGGTAGTGATTATGGTGCTACTGATAGTGGTAGTGATTATGGTACTACTAATGGTGATAGTAGTTATGGTGCTACTGGTGTTGGTAGCGGTTATGGTGCTACTGATGTGATATTCGTTAATGGTTATGATGACACTGGAGCTGGCAGTGATTGTGTTGTTAGTGGTAATCGTCGTCATTGTCGCTGTTTTTATTAGCTGTGGTGTTACTGGTGAGCGGACGTCTGGGCCACGGTTAGGTTAGGTCCTCACTACCCTGGCCTAAACCAAACGTGCTGCATTAGGTGTTACTACAACTGGTGGTGGTGACAGTGCGGCCACAGCTTCACCAAACAACTGTCATTTCCGTTCATTCATATCCTGTTTCTTTTACTTTACTCTATCCTTCTCACCTCTTATTAGCCGGTCCATCTGTAACTTCTGTTCTCTATTACACACTGTTGACAAATACTGGGCATGTACTGTACTGCACGGGCTCTTGAATGTGCTTGTATATGTGCCACACTTAAAAGTACTCACAGGTTTGGTTAAAATTCATTGTTGTACTCGTATGTTATGAGTTATACTGGACAGTATTGTTGACAACTCATGGACGGAAGATAATCTAGTGCACACCCCTCTCGTGGGAGGTCAAGGCTACAATGAGGGATGCAGTATACTGTAGGACTTACATTGTAGGTGCTACTTAATTTCAACTATAGTACTACTAACTCAGGCTGTACAGATTAGCAGTGCCCGGCTGCCCGTACGTGTCGGACGAGGGACCTAGCAGGTGATTGATTTTTTTTATGTCCATGTGCGCAGCACCTGCCCAACGGACAAGCTAATATTTTGAGAGGAAAATACAGGGAGGTCGGTCAGCAGTGTACCAGGATTAATGACCTATGCTGTATGTCAGGTGCAGATAATTTATCTATACATTAAGCAGTCAACCCACCTCTATTCAGTCGGTGATGTCAACATTTCAAAGGAACGACCAAACTGAGAGGCTGTAAAGATAAGGTGGCAGGAGCTATGACCTCACATGTTACCGCTACTGACACCAGATTATTGGGGGGCTGATGGCAGGGCAGGTGATCACAGGAGCTGCCTCTGCCTACACAAACACCCTGCAAGTGTGAGGTGAGGTGACAGGAGTTATGACATCACATGACAAAAGTTACCGCCACTAACACCATTTAGACGGACACAAGTGATCTGTGAGTTGACACACAACAAATTTGAATGTTTTCAAATGTTTATTTAATTTTTCCCATAAAAAAATACGAGCAAGCAAATTTCTACCAAATATTTGTCAGGGCAACTAACAAAATATCCAGGCAAGGACATTTCAGAAGTCACTGGCCCAGGACAAGTAAATGTTCCACATAATCTGCACAGCCTGACTGAACTATTACAATACTATAGCGAGTGGTGCAGCAAAACTGTGCAGTACTTTTACGTTATTGGAAACTGGCCTTGATAAGACTCTGTTACCATATATTCATGTTAACTGAGGATGTAACAAACCATCTACTTACGGTTGTCTCAGCGATTTTTCGACGACATATAGACAAATTTGTCATTTTCTGGGTGCGTCCGTTATCGCAGTAAATTGACATATTTCACTTGCGATTCCTTGAGTATCCGACACTAGTCATTTACATAACATCAGTAAAAACTTCAGAAAATTTATTGTCACTTCCTTGTCAACACTGAGTAAACAAAAACACAACCATATGAAATAAAACAACGGAAATTAGTTTAGTTGTATGATCCTGTCACAGAAAGTTGATAACAGTATTATCACAGAAAGCAGATATATCAACACTTCACCTCGGTTTAGATACTGTAGAAATGAAGGCGTTACAGTATAACTGTACTCGTAGTATCTGGGGTAAGTACTGCACTGTGTGCCGTCTCCACTCGCCTTCGTCTCGTTGCTAACTAAGATTGTTGGGAGTGAATAGTGCACGATCATCCCCTACCAGCACTGAACAACTACTACTCGACCACGCTGCCAGACGCACACTGCTGTTACGTACTAACAGCTGAGTACAACAGCAGCTGTTGTACTCCATGCAGACTCTCACTGTTGCTAGTGTCACACGTGTCATCAGTGCTATGTTCCAGTCGTCGAATTTTATTTTTTTTTTTTTTGGGGGGCACTCCCCTACAGCCTTGTGCAAGGTGAAGCGCAGAAGCGTTTACAGTGTCCAACAGGGAAGCATGCTAAGTTCATGCTTGCCTTTATGTCTCATGAGTTAAGGGCGTTGAAGCCTGAAGAGTCAAGGGCATAGAAGCCTGGAGAGTCAATGATTTTATGTCATCAAGTTATTGGAAGCTCCAACAACTTGTCCCTGAATACGAATTCGCAACTTTCGATTTACACCAGGTACCTACTGTGCTGCTAGGTGAACAGGGACTAATGGGGGCTAGGAAGTATGTCCAAACAACTTCCACCGGCCCGGGAATCGAACCCGTGACATCTCGCTTGCGAAGGCAAGAGCGGTACCACTCTACCACCAGCACCCCCGTCGACTCGTATTAGTGTGAATGATGTTTGTCGGTATGAATGATTAGCATCTGTGTGAATAAGTTGTGTCACTTCGACTGACTTCAGTCACCGTTAATGACATACAGTACAGTAAGTGTGAATGATTTCTGCATTAAGTTTCCCATTTACCTTAAAACAATAAAAGGCAGCAAGTTACCATAGACAATTTGTAAGTTTTGATTCTGACGCTGTTTTGATGTTCATTATATCTTGTCTCAGACAGGTACAGTCACCCAAAAAACTCCTGTCGCGAACCACGATTCAGACTCGTGAACCCGAATCAGTAGATACTGATACATTATTCTGACCATAAATGCTTCGGATTCAAGAGTCTGAATCTCGGGGTTCATGGTTCGCGACAGGACTTTTTTGGGGTGACTGTACAGTAAGTGTGTTTGTTCTTTATGGGTAAATATGAGTGAACGAATACAGTACAGTGCAGAATATATAATTTGGATGCGGTATCTCACAAATATTTACATTTGCGGATTCGGATGTAGAATTTTTTATTCAGTAATATAAGTACAATTAATAGTAATGGTAATACAGTTAGAAATGATAACATTAAATTCACTGCCTTATTTCTGAGACATGTCAGACTTCACCTCTTGTTTCGATGACATGACACGGGTCACAGTGGAGTCGCTCCTCACTTACCAAATGTGCCCATACCAATGACGTGCACGTTGACTACATCAGGAAGGACGTCCCCTGTCAACTTCTCGGCCTCCTCTTCGCAGCTGCAACTACCGACCCACACGTCATCACACTCACACTAAAAGGTCTGTCCTTTAATACTGCCAAATGCCCATGTACCCCCTCCACCCATCACCGTGCCACAGCACTTTCTTCAGCCCCCTCGAGGGGCAAATTATAATTATCCAGCCGTCACCAACACCCCTTCCTCCTGACCAATATCCCTCCTGCAGATTGTTATTGATATTGAAACAGTTTATTTCGCCAGAAGAACACAGATACAGAGTCGATTAAAAATCATAATATTAACATGGCTGAGCCAGTTGAGAGCCTGAGCTCTCTTGTAGGCACCTGATATATACTGTACATTTATCTCAAGGAAGTATTATGTAACATTTAGTATCATCTGGAATAGTACACGTAACATGGTGGTAATAAGAACATATCAGAATGTTACCATGGTTATCACTTCGATATTTATTTATTTAATTAATTTAATTTTTTTTTACATTATATTTTAAGTGTTACCGCAGGCATTAATGAGTAGGATGACACATAAACAAACATTATATTAGGCTGTAAGTCATGTCATGTTTATTGGGTGTGTCTGCCCGTATACTGTGTGTAGAGTGTTGAGATGGTGGAGATGAGAGGCCCAGAAGGAGGTTGGAGCTTGTGAAGGGAGTTAGTTTATGTATAATTATAATCACCTGACTCAGCCATAGCTGACCAGCCAGGGGGCCAGGCTATTGGGTGGGCATTTCAGTATAGCTACCCATATCTTAGAGTCAACACCTACCCTGGCTTCTCTCTAGACTTTCAACACGTAAGTTTAACTAGTACTTATTGTGTACACAGGTAGACTGTGTCCATTACATCATTTGTCAGTGTGACAATACAGTATAGAAATACGGCAAATTGAGTATTCATTGTAAGTGTTAAGAGTAGACTAATTACATAGCCATGATTGTTATGTAAATATATATTGGATTAAACATTTATGTAAGAGTGCCTATGTATGACTTATTTGAAATACTAAATGAATTGTATTCAACAGGTTTGACCGAATTATAATGTTTGTGTCCAACGTACGAGTCTAAATATCCTTTAACCGCCTGACTGGCAGTTATAATAAGTACTGTATATACATAATTTACAGTGGAATTGAAAAACATAAATATGATAAGGGAGGGAAGCAGTACAACATGGGTTGTATTAAGGTGGAACAAGAGAACAGAGCTGTCAGGATTATGTCTAGTTGGCAAATATATTTATTGCAATGGTAATTTCTATCTATCTACATGATAATTTCTGATAAAACGGTTTTGGTGGTACAATAAAAGCAGGTATATAAAGTAGGTATTACAAAAAATATTAATACTCAGACAATACAGTAGATATTTCTTAAGAGATGATTTAAATGAAGGGAGCGTAGTCTTTGCTCGGATGGGTGGGGTTAAGTTGTTCCTTACCTTCACACCATGATATTTTATGGAGGTCTGGGACTGAGATGAGCGCATTGGGGATGGTCTTAGTAGCTCTTGGTGTCTTAAGTTGTATCTTTGAGTATTCCGGAACTAGAAATAATTGTTGTCAAGCAAGTGATTGACAGATTTGTAAACAAATAGGGCACAGCAGTAGGTGTTAGTATCCTCGAATTTTAACATTTTCAATTTTGCAAATTGTTCGTTTGTGTGATCAGTTTTTTCAAGTAGGCCATTGTCCGCACAACTCTCTTTTGTGCAGTAACCAGGGATTGTGTTTTTGAAGAACCAGATGCCCCCCCCCCATAGTGTGTTGATAAACAAGTCCATAATAGATTTCTTCCATTGCTGTAAGAGTGAGTGACTGACGAGTGTGATACATGATATCGCACTGTTTATTGACTTCATAGTGAATGTCTTGTATGTGGTTTCTCCAGCTAAGTTTCTCATCGACAATAACCCCAAGGAATATATTATTTTGTTCGCGTTTGAGGACTGTATTACCAAGGTACAGGGGGTCCAAATCTGGGGGTAAGTTTTTCCTTCTGTGAAAGATTATGTAGTGTTTTTTTTTCGAGGTTTAGGGTCAGTTTGTTACGTTTTACCCAGGTCATGACTTTAGTCAATTCAGTGTTCACAGTTCTCATCAAGGAATGGAGGCCTGAGTTGCTGGCATAGAGATTACTATTGCCTGCAAATAAGTTGTATTTTAAGAGTGTGTTGGCTTGGACTATATCGTTTATGTACAACAAAAACAATACAGGACCGAGAATGGAGCCTTGAGGGACGCCATAGAAAATTGGTGAGGAGTCAGATTGATGATTATTATAGCAGACATACTGCGTCCTGTTAAACAGATATGAGGTAAACCAATTGTGGGACAGGCCCCTCACGCCATAATGTTCAAGCTTTGAAAGGAGGATGGTATGGTCGACAGTATCGAAGGTTTTAGAGAGGTCCAAGAATATACCGACTGTGAACCGACTGTCATCAAAGGAGTTGAAGATGTCATTAGTGAGGATAACAGAGCACTCGCAATCGACCTTCTAGCTCCAAATATAAACTGAGACTCTGTAAGGATGTTATTGACATTGCAGAAGGAATTTAGTCTACTACATGCTAGCTTCTCCAGTATCTTACTTAAGGCTGGGTGGACTGATATGGGGCGGTAATTCTTGAAGAGACCTTTGTCCCCAGATTTTTCATATGCCGGGTGAACTTTAGCAATTTTCAGTTTATCCGGAAAAACACCACTAGTGAAGGAGGAGAACAGGTAGTGGGCTACTCTCTTAATGATGCTCATTGGTATATAGTTGTCAGCTGCTGCTGCATCTTTGGACATTTTTATGATAGTCATTAATTCATCTACCGTGACAGGGGATAAGAACAGCTCCGTTTGCTGTCTGTTCAGCAGGTAGGCTCTAAATTCCTCATGGTGATCAGGGATGGTCTCTGTAAGATTTCTGCCAATATTAATAAAATAATCATTCAAGTGGTTGGTAATGAGGGAGGGTTCTGTTACAACTGTATCATTTATCATAAAAGCTGTGTGGGGGGTGGCGAAGGTTAAGTGTTCCTGTTTTGAATAGAATTTATGTTACTCCAGGTTTTCTTACTGTTGCCTAATGCTGACTGGAGCTTATTTGTATAATAGCTACGTCTCTCATTTCTAACTGCTTGAGTGACTCTATTTCTGATACTTCAGTAAGCATCACCGAAAGTTATGGGTCTTTTTGCAAATTTCCTTTGGAGTTTGTGTTTTTCTTTTATCTTTATCTTAATTTCGCTTGTGATATAGAGTTTGGAAATGGATACAGTTTTCACTGGCTTAGTCTTGAGGGGGAAGCATTCATCATAGGAAGCATTGAAGATGTGAGAGAAGTTGCAGCTGCTCACGTTAGGGTTGTTGGAGGCGTAGACAAGATCCCACATTGCATTCAGTAAGTTGTTTTCAAAAAAGGAGCATGTTGTCGGCGCAGTAGTTTCTGTATTGTATTGAGACTCTACTAGACCTTTCAGGTCTTGTGGCTGTTTTATACATGGCAAAAACTGGAAAGTGATCTGAGATATTGTCATAAATAATTCCACTTGCTAGAGTGTTAGTAGTGTTGTCAGTCCAGATATGATCTATCACAGTGGCAGAGGTGACAGCTACTGCAGTGGGTTTGGTTATAGTGTTGAAGAAGAGTTTAGAATGACAGGTAGCAATAAGGTCGAATACTGAGGTGTCGGTTTCTGATTTTAATAGATCAAGGTTGAAATCTCCTGTAATGTAGCAAAGTTTCCTCTCTGAACTTATGATAAAGATAAGCTCCAAAAATTTATCAAGAAAGTTCCTTACATTAGTGTGGGGTCTTCTGTAGATTATTCCTACTAGGATATTTCGTATGTCGTTACGCAATTCAGTGAAAACACTCACCATGAACTCCTCCTGAACCTTTAAATAATCTCTTACAGAAGTGTTATACTTAATATCAACATATAGTGCGACACCACCACTGTGTTGTGACGTGTTGACGCAGTGTATATTATATTTAGGAATGATATACAAATGTTCAATATCGTTAGTGAGTTTGGTCTCACAGAACCCAAGTACATCAAATTTGTGGGCAATAGAAGATAAACACTGATCTAAAAAAGGTATCTAGATGAAGGGGAATACTGCTGATGTTATGGCTAATTAAGGAGAAGGAGTGAGGTAGAAAAAGAAAAGAACTAAACTCGGGAGAGTCAGGAAAATAATAGGTACAGTTGGGGTTGGTGTAACCCAGTGAGTTTTGTAGAAAGGCATCAGGGTCAATATGAGGGAGTATTGTGTCGACACCATGGATGAAGGGGGTGTAACACATACGGTCCAGTACATCTAAGGGAACGACACTCGCATCATCAGTGTAGGAATACTGGTTCCGATTAAGGAAAAGCAAAAACTCAGGGTCACTGAGGTGTGAAAAAGGAAGCTCAAAGAAAGTTATAGCAGGTGAAGGGGGTAACGTACTCACAAGTGCTACAATCAACACAGATAAAGCACACAGGGAACTCAAAGAAATCACAGAATGGGGGCTGCTATGGAGAATTCAAACAAACCCCAACAAATCACAAATCACTTACTTTGGCACCAGACAATAATCCCGCCACATGTACCTTAACCCTTACATCGACAACCGAACACCCCATTCCTGTCAAACGTACAAGCAAAATCCTAGGAGTCACGTTCGACCACACCCTCACCATGACCTTTCACATCATGACGTGGCAGCAATCGCAAACAAAATACTCGGAAACATACGCAGATTCACAACCGCATCAACCAAAACCAAAACACACCTACACAAAGCACTCATACGACCACTATTGACATACGCCCTTAACACACTCCAGCTAGCCGCACAACAAACTCAAGAAACTACAAGTCACACAAAATAAAGCACTTCGGTTCACACACAACACACACACACTGGTCATCCTTCACCTCAAACGGACACCTACATGAACTTAGCTCCATCCCACCACTGAACATTTACTGGAGACAATTAGGCGACAAGCAAATAGAAACCCTCTTCACTTCTTACCCTCAATGGCAGGAATGCTTCGACAATATCATACTCCCACGCAGACTCAGAAACAGGAACCCCTCCTTACAAAACAGACAAAACACACCTCCCCCCCCATACTAGCAATACAGCCAGAATATAGTAACCTGATGACCCCCAAGAAAGGGAGGAACGACACAAGTAAGCAACACCCACCGAAGGAAGAGCCAACTATAACCACAACCGAATAAATAAATAAACAAATAACACACAACACACCTGACCTAAACTATTATCCCCCAAACACAAAACCTAACACACCCGACCGTACTAACAATCTTCCTCCCAACCAACCACTAACTATAAACCAAAATCAAAACCTAACATTCCCGACCAAACTAACTACCCCCACCCCCGAAAAAAAATTACGTTGTTGGGATGCATACCGATGGCTGCCGCGGTCGTGGGCGGGGCTTCGTTCGTCCCCTGCCCTCGCTCCCACTGTGGCGTGTGTAGGTGCCCGCGAGGCAAGGCCTATACCCTTGTGGTCACGCTCGGCCATGTGGTGAGGGTTTGTTTACACAAACCCCCCTCCTCATAGTGTGCCAAGCTGGTTAGTTCTTTTGAAACTAAAATTGACTTTGATACTGTATCTAACCAGAAAAACAGAGATACTATTAAGAACAAGTGTAGTGTAATAAAAGTGTTTATAAACTGAGAATACTCCTGTTACCTTAGTCCCCCCGACACCACCCGCTCACGGCCTCCCCTCACACCGCTAATACGCTGTAGATACCAGTCTCCTTTGTCCTCTAAGAGGGTTACGCCTCCCAACCACCGCTGACTTCCTAGGAGTGCCAAGCAGTCCTCGGCCCTCTGACGTAGGCATATAGGTCGGGTCCTGTAACTCCACCATGTCTGAATTGACTGGAGACCCAGCTACACGCTTTAACTCTCCTGATGCACTGAGTGAGCCAGGCGTCTATGGTGTTGACCTTGACACCAGCGGAGAGGATGGCTTTCAACTAGTTCAGTCCAGGAACAAGCGGAAGGCCGAAAAGGCAGAAAAACTTAGAGACCATCAACTACAACCTCAACCCCCCCATGAGAGTAAGATTAAACTTCCCTGAAGGTACATCACCTGAAGTCAAGTATCTCTGGCTGAACGATGCGGAAGATAAACACCCAGACGCTGAGTTTCAGTTCTTTTTTTGGGGGAGGGGGGGGGGGCACTCCCCTACATCCTTGTGTAAGGTGAAGCGCAGAAGCGTTTACAGCGCCCAACAGGGAAGCATGCTAAGTTCATGCTTGCCTTTATGTCTCATGAGTTCAGGGCGCAGAAGCCTGAAGAGTCAAGGGCGTAGAAGCCTGAAGAGTCAATGGTGTATGTCATCAAGTTATTGGAAGCTCCAACAACTCCCTAAATACGAATTCGCAACTTTCGACTTACAAAAGGTACCTACTTTACTGCTAGGTGAACAGGGACTAATGGGGGCTAGGAAGTAAGCCCAAACAACTTCCACCGGCCCGGGAATCGAACCCGTGACATCTTGCTTGCGAGTTTCAGTTCAGAGTCAGTACACAAGATCATGTTCTGATTAGAAGCGACCCAGCAGTCATACAGGATCTCCTCACCAATAGCATAAGGGGAATAACCATGGAACAATCATCCCAACCATCGAGCAAGAAAACCATCTTAATCATAGGGCTCGACCAGTACCAGACCCCTACACTACTAGAAGCTCATCCCTACATCAGAAGGACGAAGCGACTCAGGGGCAAGAATGCAGTCATTGCAGACTGGGTTGGCTAGGAGGACCCACCCAAGACCATTCGAGTCCGTGGTGCCTATCGGACTCTGAAGGTAACTCTCTATCAGCCCCCTACCCGGAGGTGTTACAATTGTCAGCACTGGGGCCATGTGGCCCGAATATGCCCCTCGACTAAGCCGTGGTGTGGTTTCTGCTCAAGACAACATGCAACACAGGCTTGCAGAGATACAGTTGCTCAAGGGGGTGTCATTCAACAGAAGTGTATTAACTGCAAAACAGTTGGAGTTCCTGTATGGCACCCCGACTGCCCTAGAGCTCCTAAACCCCTTCAGCGCCCAGACCCGCCACCCAGGCAGGTCTCAAGAAACACTAATGCTGCTAGGGTACTACCTACGGCCAACCCCTGGCCCACCCTCCACACAAAGCTCCAGGATCATCACCAGCAGTCATCGAAAGATCAGCATGGGGCAACACAGACGTACCGACACAACAGGTAGCTGCCAACACACACCGTGAACACGCACAAAGTGAAGAGATCAATGATTTGAAAAATGAAATTAAAGAACTCAAAGCTCAATTTACAGCTCAATCTGATATGTTAAGGAGCCTCTGTGATACACTACAGAAAATGAACACCACCAACACAGTGCAGCAGCCATGGAAAAATTACAGTCAAACTGAAGACATTCAGATGTCAGTACCAGATGTGGAAACTCAAGACCCACCAGGAACTAGTGTCCACGCAGACAAAAATAGTGATACTGTGAGGGCACGGGTTCCCTCTCTGTGTATCTACACCACCCTCATCTTACTTACTTCTCTTAGTCTTACTCTTACTCAGTTCCGTCACCTATTCTTTTGGTAGCCTGGACATTCTTTTGGTAGCATGGTCCTTCTTTTGGTAGCATGGTCGAGGGTCTAGGCACATGGGTATGGTAATTCTGGTATCAAGCCACTTGGATGGAAATAAAGGTAAAATACTGTGGGAGAAAGGAATACACCTAAAGTACTCTAAAAACAAGTTTATTAATATGAAATCAATGGGGAAAAATATTGTATTAATCATATAACTACCAGGCTCAACTCCTGGGCTTATTGCAGACTCAGTACGTACTCAACATACTCGTAAATAATTAAACTAGCATATACAGGGGTCCACTACCCAACATGGGATAATTATTTCCATCTAATTATCCCTAACATACATGTCACAACCCTCTCTGTGGACATACACTTCCAAGGAACAACCCAGGGTAGAGCACTGGGGCTCACGACTGTTGTTATTGTGGGATAGCCAGACACATGGCGGGTCTGGGGTCTGGCCCAACGAAGCCGTGGGGCACATTAATCAGGCCGCATCGGTGCCATCGTTTCGTATATGATCCCTGTTGGTCATCTACTACATCCGAGGCCGTTGTTGAATGGTTGCAAGAATCACAATGGGATCTGGAGAAACATTGAAGCAGCGTCAGGAGGAGCTGGGAAACATGACAACACAAACAAACTCTCTTGTCTAGACGACAGACGTATTTACGTTATATTACTTCTACACTGGGTGAATGACAATTCAACTGTTAAATCATGAACACTGGTGAACACTGATATTCACTACAATTGACTGAATTAACTGAATGGCTACACAAAACATACCTGGAGAAACATTAAAGCAGCGTCAGGGAGCGCTCTCCCTGGCTCGTCTTGGGGTATATGTACCCCTGAGTTGCCAGTGATCGCTACTCCCGCAATGACAATAATTACAAACAAACTAACTGTTACTCATTCAAAGATGACCCTCAGTTGACAAAGGTCTGGCGAATTACTTGAGTGGATTTACACAGACTAATTCAAGATTGAGCTTCCCAGGAGAAAGTGGAATAAACCACGCATTGACAACTGTCTTCACAAAGGCGGGACTCTGGGAGGGAACACAAGTGTAGCGTCTATGAGGCAAAAACACGTCTTCTCAGGGGTCGCTAACTCACTCATGTTTTGCGGGCGTGGAGTTTAATAAGAATCATTAGTTAAATATATCAGCAGTCAACGTGACCATGACAATACTGGTAACAGTTCTACTGATGCCTCTGTGGACATGGTCAGTGAAGATGAACAAACACAAACAGAAAATGGTGGTGATGTCGAGTGTAACCAAAGTGTGTCGTTGTCTGCCACTGACTTACAGCAATTGTTGAGCAGCACATGCTCCAGAAATGTTTCAAAAACGTTATGTGGCCTACTGCCTGCCGAAGGGACAGGCAGCGCAGAAAAGAACAGTATCATACAGCGCCTTTTGCTTCTTTCCAAATACATTTCATAATGGCCAGTGTTAATACCAGACAAAGATACAGAGCGGTGAAGGTGATGAGTTGGAACATCTCATCCCTTAGAAAACGATACCCTGACCTACACCACAAAGTTGTGACTGAAGACATCGATATTGTGTGTCTGCAGGAGTGTCTCACACCTAATGGCAAGCCCCCACCCAGTCTGCCCAATTATGTGTATTATGATCCTAGTTCTACTCACACATGTTTGATGTATGTTAAGAAGTCACTACCACATGTACCTCTTGTATCCAAAAAGACTACCAACCTTCAGTACCATGGGATCACTATCCACCTGGGCAACTCCACACTCAACGTGCTAAACGCCTATGCTCCCTCAGATCAGCTTCAATACACAGATCTCCCAGACTTTTTACACACTGAGCCCACTGTCCTGATGGGCGACCTGAATACTAGACACAAGAAATTAGGTGACTCCACCACTAACACCAATGGTAGGAAACTTATCTCGCTTCTCAGCGCATATGAAGATGTTCAAATTATAGGTAATAATGAACCAACACACATCTATGGCGGGGTTCTAGACAAGTGTATTGGTTTTAATCTTTCATACACAACTCATAGCTCCGATGTTGTCACTGATCTTATGTCTGACCACAGCCCAATCCAAGCTAGTATACATGTAGCCAATGACACCCCCACTGATGGTAAACTCAACAAATTTAGAATTACAGTCAAGCAAGAACATGAAACCCAGTTCATAGACTTTATCCATGACTGGTACAAGGACTACGAGCCTGACAACTACCAAAGTTTCCATGACGATCTGATAGATAGGACTTATGTATACTTCACCAACAATGCCGCCACCAAAAAAGGAGAAAACGTGGTCAGCATAATGGGAACAGGCAACAGCAGTGCTATAATGAACCTGAGCTGAAAAAACTTAGGGCTAGGGTCAGGAGGGTGGGTAAGGCTTACAAACAAATTAGAACACCTCGAATGTTACAATTGTATCAAGCTTCCCTTGCTGCTGTCAGGGAACGTGTAAACGAACTCAGACAAAATGCATGGAAGACATATGTCAACAGCCTGAACCAACACACATCCCTCAGCAAAGCTTGGAAAGACATAAACACAATCAGAGGTAAAAACAGTAGACACGTCTCCCATCCAAACCCTCTGCAAAAGTCGAATGAGCTAATAACAAAGTGGGCTCATGTGTCTAGCTATGACATGTTACCAGCTAGGACTCGGGGACTCCTTGATACGAAGTCTGTAGAGAGAAGTAATCTTATTAACTTTATGGTGGGCAAACAGCACGATGAGTGTGATGTTCCATATACTGAGTGGGAGCTTGACGCCGCCCTCGCCAGTGGTAGGTCTACTTCCCCTGGAGAGGACGGAGTCACCTACAACATCGTTAGACTACTAAGGCGTGTGCCGGGCAATCCATTGTTGGTATTGTACAATATGAGTCATGCCGAGGGCCAACTACCCACATCATGGACCAGCAGTATTGTTGTACCAATACCGAAACCAGGACAGCCTGATGCTTTTCGTCTTATATCACTAACCAGCTGCCTGTGTAAAACCTTTGAGAGGATGGTTCTTGGCAAACTCTTATATAGAATCAGAGAACACATGTCTCCTAACATAAATGGCTTCACCCATGGTAAAGGTGTACATAATTGCATCACCACATTCCTAACTGTGCATGGTGATGAAAGGCACAGATACACCACATTTCTTGACCTAAAAGCTGCATTTGATATTGCCAATAGGCATCATCACTGACTCTCTATCCTCACTACTTGCCCTTGACACCCTCGACTCAGGTTGTGACGCTCTTGTCTCTGAAGCCAGACACAAATATGCGTGCCCTGTTGACCGGGGTGTCAAGGTCAAACTGTTGTGGATCTCCTCTCACATAGGTCTCATAAAACATGACCGAGTTGATGCCCTCGCCAAACTTGCGTCTAACAAAGACACCGTTGAATACAATTTGGGTCTGTAAAAAAGAGCCCTTAAAACTGTAATTAGGAAAGAACTTATTGATGAGTTTGACGCAAGTAGACTAGTGCAAACAGGCACTAGTCGATCCATAGTTTACCATGATGAGATGTATCAAGTAAAGCATGTATATGGAGCAAGTAACAAGATCACTAGATTACAAGATGTTGTAACCGCTAGATTAAGGTTAGGATATAAGCACCTCTGGCAGTATGTTCCTCAAGGAGATGTAAACAAGACTAAATGTAAAGTGTGTGGCCAGACATGTGGCCACACACTTGAACAATACGTCCTCGACTGTGTGAAGATAGAACCTTTTAGGGACAGGTCCAAGCACACTGTGTGTGAAATGGCACAACACTTCATCTCTACAGTAATGGCAAGATAGCCGACATATTAAGATTGTAACCACTTTTTTGCACTTAGTAACTATATCAGTTTTCATGTACAGAACCAAATACACAATGTGCTTGAATACTTCTCACGTAAATGTGAATAACAAAGTGTGAGGCCAGACATACTGCCTCACACGCCTGTACTCACGCATTTGTTAATAAGTTACCCTTTATGTATAGAACTAAACAAATAATGTAATTGAAATACTGTGTAACATTCAGTGCCATAATATCCTGATAACGGGGGTTAATTATTATGACCCGTTGTAAACTACTCTGTAATCCTTTTGCGCTACCGCTCACAGGATGAGTGTGGGGTGCACAATAAAGTAGCCGCTGTAATAGGCAAAATAAAAAATCAATCTCAAGGAGACGAGGCGGAGCTTGCAGATGACGTGGACGCCTCTCTTGCCGATGAAGCGGAGAGGGGTGCAGAGTACCTGTAAAAAGTCCAAAAAAAAAGGAGGGGGGGGGGGCGGCGCTTGCGTCCGCGGCGGCTATTCGTGTGCGACCCAGGCGGGGAAAAAAATTACTAACAACCGTTACTAACAACCGTTACTAACAACCCCCACCCAATAGAATAACTGACAACTCCTCCCAAAACAAAACAAAACCTAACATACCCAACCTTAACCAAAATCCCAAACCTAACATTCCCCTCAAACAAAACCCAACATGCACGACCAAATAGACAAACAACCCAACCCAACAACTCAAAAAACAAACAAATAAATAGATAAATGAATAAATAAATAGAAAATAAAATCCTAACTCTCCTCTCAACCTCCATTCCAAATTTGACAAAAAAGCTCAAAATCTTTCTCCTACTCTCACCAAAAACCTCTCGTACAATACGCTCATCCTTCCATGCCCAGAGTACTTCGACATTTCAAGATCGAAGACTCAAAACTCTTCCTCCAATTCGCTCCGTTCATTTTTGACAAATTTTACGAACCACGCCATCTATTGTATCATGATCTAACTACCCAGCACTACCGAGCAACGCCGTCTAGGGACGCTACTCGAGTATGACTAGTCTTAGTCATCACTCCGGGTTTCCTTTCTCCATATCCTGGTTGTTGCGTCACCTCCTCCAACTCTTCCTCATCAGCTCCGGATTGAGGAGAGTTCAGTTCATTCTGGGAAGTGACCACACTTGGATTACCTATCCTGGAAACATACGGCACAGTGACTACCTACCATCTTCTTCTTAAACTCAGCCCTACTCGTCAGACACTTCAGCACCGCACTTGAGTATTGTAACCCTATATTACCTCCCACCTCCAATTGCTTCAGATTATTGTATGTTGTATAAATATGTATATACTGTTAAGCCCATGTTGCATATGTTTAAGTTAAGTATGGTTAAGGGTAAATTATAGAAAGCTGGATATTTTGTTAAGGAATTTATTGTACTTTATTATACACAACAAAAACTCTCATCCTTTGTCTACCCTTTTATAGTCTGATTGTCTTTGTTTGTTTAGTTTTTTTATTGTTGTTGCCTGTTGGGATCTGGGTAGACTTTTAACTATATTCTAAACCAGTTTCTAAATCCCCAACTCGTAACAAATGGCGACCGTGACAGGACCCGACCTTAAGTGCCATATTTCTTCCCCCCTTGTTACTCCTTGTTAATTATTCCTCCCAGTCACTTCTGTTCAAAATTGCTTTACGGTGGTTTAAAGTTCCCTTCATATGTGTGTGTGCATATATTGGTATTATCGTACAGTAAGAGTGACAGACATAGGATATTAGGTTCCGAGTGTCATAAGGCTTACCTGTTATTACACGTAGGCAGTCGTGTAGTAAGTCTTATCGAGTGTAGGGAAGAATCCGGATCTGTTTAATGCCGCACCCTCGCTCCAGAGTAGGCTGTTCCATAGTCACTAGTTTAGGGTGAAGTGATATCTTGGGACGCCCCTCTCTACCAGGACCCCATAATTATAAAGCCTCAATTATTGTTCTTCTCATTATCTCATTCGGGGTCAATAATAAAGTTACTCAAGGGTTGTTAATCCGGATCTTTATATTAATGCCGTAATACGCCCTTCCTGTTTCAAGTATCTTTCCAAGTCTCTTATCCTTATCTAAGGATCTTATCAGAAGAACAATATTCATAAGTGTAATTTCCCTAGGTATAACTTGGGTAGTTTCCGGGACTTTCTGGTTATCCACTGCCGTGATATCTTTTAGGGTAATCCACTTATCTTATCTTTTTGGCCATTAGTTAATTTATCTAGTTTTTCTTAACAATGACCACCTCAGGTTTTGATCTCCAGGATTTTATTGAAAATCCTTCCGTATCTAAATTACGTGTTAATATCCTGAAGAAAGAATGGAAAAGTATAGCCACCTATTACAATATCCCATATTCACAGCAAATGACTAAGGAAGTGTTAAAAAATCAGGTAATTGAAATGTTGGTTCAACAAGAAGTTTTAGAAGAATCCGCTGTTGACCAATTAACGCCCATGTCCAATACACTTCATCCTCTATCTACCACCCTTCCTCACTCAGAAGTTGCCTCAGGTCTGGCTAGCCCTCAAGAAAAAACACAAAGAGTAGACGCCTTAGAAATAGAACGAGCTAGGTTCGAGTTCCAAATCAAAATGAAAGAACTCCAGTTGGAGCATGAGTTGGAACAGGCCAAGTAGGAGCAGGAGGTTAGACTGAAAGAACTACAGGTGAAAGAGACAGAAGTCACCTTAACATCGGAGTTTAAATCAAAAGAAGTGGCATTAAAAGAGAGACTAGCTGCTTTTAACCCTGCTAATGCTTCTTCCCTTGTTCCTGAGTTTGATGAATCCGATATGGACGGGTCATTTAGGACTTTTGAGAAAATAGCCGGGAAGAATGAGTGGCCTGAGGACCAGTGGGTGTCGGTGTTAGTTCCTAAATAATGTGGTAAGGCTCGTAGAGTTTATAACTGTTTAGACCAGACTGATGACTATGATAACGTAAAAAAGAATATCCTCACCTCTTATGCTATCACGCCAGATAGATATCGGCAGAAGTTTCGTAAACTAACCAAAACATTTTCACACACCTTTGTTGAGTTTGCTCAAGAAAAGCTTAGGTTTTCAAGAAGTGGTTAGAGGCTACAGAGACCTCCACATTTCAGGATTTGTTAAACTTGGTAGTCCTGGAGGAGTGGAAGAGCAAGATACCATTTCACATCTTGAAGCATGTGGAGGAGCGTGGAGAGGTTAATTTAGGGCGTGCTGCTGAGCTGGCTGATGCGTACGCCTTGCTGGTGGAGTCGCTGGGCAGTAGGGAACGTGGTACTTTCCGGCATGTTAGGTCCTCCTCTGATGATAACCTTGGGGGCGTGAGTCGTAGGTCGAAAGGTCCCACAACTACCCCCCACCCCCTGATGCAACCAAGTTTTATTGTTCTTACTGTAAAAAACCAGGCCATACGATCCAGTCTTGTAAACACCCATCATCACTATACATGACACCATCCATCATCACTACAGATCGGTAAAGTAGTTTCCGAGATTCTCGAGCGGACACACAAACAAATAACAAACAGACAGACAGACTTCTTCGTTTTATATATATATATATATATATATATATATATATATATATATATATATATATATATATATATATATATATATATATATACATAGATAGATAGATAGATAGATAGATAGATAGATAGATAGATAGATAGATAGATTTGTAAAATCCACAAGTTACCTTACCTTACCTTACCTTACCTATATTGTATCACCAGTTGTAACAATTTTAGATAAACTATTCAACAATTCTCCCTTGAGTGAGTGTAATGATAGCGCCTAAGATGTGTCCATAATTTATCTACTATACTTATTAAGCATCAGTAGAGACTATCATTATATATCCACTTACCAAAGTTTTCTTACAAATGTAATGTTGTTTGTTTTAACCTTTTTGAGCCATAATTATTTTCCCGCCACAGACGGACAACCCGAGATAGTTGTTGATGTAGCGGCTGAACTTTGAGGGATGAAATAATTTATCCTTTCAAACATAAATATTTTAAAACAACAACAAGAAGTAAAGCATTAAAACACAATTAATCAAAAAATAACTTTATTGTAAAAAAGAAATCATTGGGCACAACCCCTGCTGTGGAGAGACAACCCGGTCCTGAAGTAAGGAACGTCGTATGACTCGCGATCTTTAACTGGCTTAGGGTGTTGGTCGGAGAAATGGAACCGAAGGGGAAGTTTGTGGGCCCCATCTTGCTTATGGGCCCCATCTTGTTGCTGGGCTCCATCTTGCTTAGGCTTTTTTAAACAACCCTTGAGAGGGGTTGGGTGGGGGGAGCACACCACCTTGATGGAGGCCGCGTCTCGGTCTAGATCCTTGGCGCAGTCTGGTGGATAAACATAATCTACATAGATTTTTGGGGGGAGGCAGTTATATGTTGGACGGTTTACATCAAACCACCTGCAGAGTCTCCTTCCGTCGAGACTTACACCCAGGTCTTGGTAATAATTATTTGTATAGGAAGCGACGGCCACACCAAGGTTCTCACCCTGTGGGTCAGTTGGCATAAACAGGTCCAACAGACCCCCTAATCGGGCCATCATCTCCATCAGTTCACCGCGGCTGCATTCCCGAGGTATATTTTGGATGTGCACAGCGTATTCATGGTAGCTGTTGTATTGAACGGTTTCCCAGTCTAATGAATTAAACTGTGGGCGGGATGGCTCAGCCCGTGAATTATTAAACTGGGGGCGAGATGGCTCAGCCCGTGAATTATTATACTGGGGGCGAGATGGCTCAGCCCGTGAATTATTATACTGGGGGCGAGATGGCTCAGCCCGTGAATTATTATACTGGGGGCGAGATGGCTCAGCCCGTGAATTATTATACTGGGGGCGAGATCAGCCCGTGAATTATTATACTGGGGGCGAGATGGCTCAGCCCGTGAATTATTATACTGGGGGCGAGATGGCTCAGCCCGTGAATTATTATACTGGGGGCGAGATGGCTCAGCCCGTGAATTATTATACCGGGGACGGGATGGCTCAGCCCGTGAATTATTATACTGGGGGCGAGATGGCTCAGCCCGTGAATTATTATACTGGGGGCGAGATGGCTCAGCCCGTGAATTATTATACTGGGGGCGAGATGGCTTAACTGTAAAGTTCGAGGTCCTCGCTTGGTCTTTCAGCTGGGAGAATGTTTCTTGAGTTAGGATGGTGACTTTTCCCATTTTGTTTATTTTATATAAATGAAGTTAGTGTTTGGGTGGCAGGTGGGGACCCTTCCCTGGTTGAGAAAATAATGTAGTAAGAGGTTAACAACACCATATACTGTAAGTAGTGTAATTGTAATGGTGATATAGTGTAGTTGTGTAGTGTATGTAGTGATGATGATGTAGTTTGGATAGAGTAGTTGATGTAGTGTAGTTGTGTAGTTGATGTAGTGTAGATAATGTAGTTGATGTAGTGTAGTTGTGTAGTTGATGCAGTGTGGATAATGTAGTTGATGTAGTGTAGTTGTGTAGTTGATGTAGTGTTGATAGTGTAGTTGATGTAGTGTGGATAATGTAGTTGATGTAGTGTTGATAGTGTAGTTGATGTAGTGTTGATAGTGTAGTTGATGTAGTGTTAATAGTGTAGTTGATGTAGTGTGGATAATGTAGTTGATGTAGTGTGGATAATGTAGTTGATGTAGTGTTGATAGTGTAGTTGATGTAGTGTTGATAGTGTAGTTGATGTAGTGTTGATAGTGTAGTTGTGTAGTTGATGTAGTGTGGATAGTGTAGTTGATGTAGTGTTGATAGTGTAGTTGATGTAGTGTGGATAATGTAGTTGATGTAGTGTGGATAATGTAGTTGATGTAGTGTTGATAGTGTAGTTGATGTAGTGTTGATAGTGTAGTTGATGTAGTGTTGATAGTGTAGTTGTGTAGTTGATGTATTGTGGATAGTGTAGTTGATGTAGTGTAGATAGTGTAGTTGTGTAGTTGATGTAGTGTGGATAATGTAGTTGATGTAGTGTAGATAGTGTAGTTGTGTAGTTGATGTAGTGTGGATAGTGTAGTTGATGTACTGTAGATAGTGTAGTTGTGTAGTTGATGTAGTGTGGATAATGTAGTTGATGTAGTGTGGATAATGTAGTTGATGTAGTGTGGATAATGTAGTTGATGTGGTGTGGATAATGTAGTTGATATAGTGTAGATAGAGTAGTTGTGTAGTTGATGTAGTGTGGATAGTGTAGTTGATGTAGTGTAGATAGTGTAGTTGTGTAGTTGATGTAGTGTGGATAATGTAGTTGATGTAGTGTGGATAATGTAGTTGATGTAGTGTAGATAGTGTAGTTGATGTAGTGTGGATAATGTAATTGTGTATTGATGTAGTGTGGATAATGTAGTTGATGTAGTGTTGATAGAGTAGTTGTGTAGTTGATGTAGTGTGGATAGTGTAGTTGATGTAGTGTTGATAGTGTAGTTGTGTATTGATGTAGTGTGGATAATGTAGTTGATGTTGTGTGGATAGTGTAGTTGATGTAGTGTAGATAGTGTAGTTGTGTATTGATGTAGTGTGGATAGTGTAGTTATGTAGTGTGGATAGTGTAGTTGTGATATTGATGTAGTGTGGATAGTGTAGTTCAGCCATCATCACTCCAGATCCGTAAAGTAGTTTCCGAGATTCTCGTGCGGACACACACAACAAAGAAACACACATACACACAGACATACTTCTTTGTTTGATATACTGTAGATAGATAGATCATCACTACATATAACAACATCCATCATCACTACATATAACATCATCCATCATCACTATATATAACTGTTACGAACCACGCCACCAATTGTCATGATCTACCTACCCAGCACCACGAACCACGCCATCTATTGTCCTGAACTACCAACCCAGCACCACGAGCAACGCCATCTAGGGACGAAACCCGAGTATGACTACTCTTAGTTACCACTCCGGGGTTTCCCTTCTCCATATCCTGGTTGTTGCGTCACCTCCTCCAAGTCTTCCTCATCAGCTCAAGTTCGAGGAGAGTTCAGTTCACTCTAGGAAGTTTCCACACTAGGATCACCTATCCTGGAAACCTACGGCACAGTGACTACCTACCATCGTCTTCAATACTCAGCCTTACTCGTCAGCCATCTCAGCACTGCACTTAAGTATTTGTTATCCTATATTGCCTCCCCGCATCCGCTTGCTTCAAATTATTGTATGTTGTATAAATATGTATATACTGTTAAGCCAATGTTGCGTATGTTTAGGTTAAGTATGGTTAAGGGTAAATTATAGAAAGCTGAATATTTTGTTAAGGAATTTATGGTACTTTATTATACACAACAAAAACTCGCATCCTTTGTCTACCCTTTTATAGTCCGATTGTCTTTGTTTTTTTATTGTTGTTGCCTGTTGGGATCTGGGTAGACTTTTAACTATATTCTAAACCAGTTTCTAAATCCCCAACTCGTAACAAATGGCGACCGTGACAGGACCCGACCTTAAGTGCCATATTTCTTCCCCCCTTGTTACTCCTTGTTAATTATTCCTCCCAGTCACTTCTGTTCACAATTGCTTTACGGTGGTTTAAAGTTCCCTTCATATGTGTGTGCATATATTGGTATTATCGTACAGTAAGAGTGACAGACGTAGGATATTAGGTTCCGAGTGTCATAAGGCTTACCTGTTATTACACGTAGGCAGTCGTGTAGTAAGTCTTATCGAGTGTAGGGAAGAATCCGGATCTGTTTAATGCCGTACCCTCGCTCCAGAGTAGGCTGTTCCATAGTCACTAGTTTAGGGTGAAGTGATATCTTGGGACGCCCCTCTCTACCAGGACCCCATAATTATAAAGCCTCAATTATTGTTCTTCTCATTATCTCATTCGGGGTCAATAATAAAGTTACTCAAGGGTTGTTAATCCGGATCTTTATATTAATAATACACCCTTCCTGTTTCAAGTATCTTTCCAAGTCTCTTATCCTTATCTAAGGATCTTATCAGAAGAACAATATTCATAAGTGTAATTTCCCTAGGTATAACTTGGGTAGTTTCCGGGACTTTCTGGTTATCCACTGCCGTGATATCTTTTAGGGTAATCCACTTATCTTATCTTTTTGGCCATTAGTTAATTTATCTAGTTTTTCTTAACAATGACCACCTCAGGTTTTGATCTCCAGGATTTTATTGAAAATCCTTCCGTATCTAAATTACGTGTTAATATCCTGAAGAAAGAATGGAAAAGTATAGCCACCTATTACAATATCCCATATTCACAGCAAATGACTAAGGAAGTGTTAAAAAATCAGGTAATTGAAATGTTGGTTCAACAAGAAGTTTTAGAAGAATCCGCTGTTGACCAATTAACGCCCATGTCCAATACACTTCATCCTCTATCTACCACCCCTCCTCACTCAGAAGTTGCCTCAGGTCTGGCTAGCCCTCAAGAAAAAACACAAAGAGTAGACGCCTTAGAAATAGAACGAGCTAGGTTCGAGTTCCAAATCAAAATGAAAGAACTCCAGTTGGAGCATGAGTTGGAACAGGCCAAGTAGGAGCAGGAGGTTAGACTGAAAGAACTACAGGTGAAAGAGACAGAAGTCACCTTAACATCGGAGTTTAAATCAAAAGAAGTGGCATTAAAAGAGAGACTAGCTGCTTTTAACCCTGCTAATGCTTCTTCCCTTGTTCCTGAGTTTGATGAATCCGATATGGACGGGTCATTTAGGACTTTTGAGAATATAGCCGGGAAGAATGAGTGGCCTGAGGACCAGTGGGTGTCGGTGTTAGTTCCTAAATTATGTGGTAAGGCTCGTAGAGTTTATAACTGTTTAGACCAGACTGATGACTATGATAACGTAAAAAAGAATATCCTCACCTCTTATGCTATCACGCCAGATAGATATCGGCAGAAGTTTCGTAAACTAACCAAAACATTTTCACACACCTTTGTTGAGTTTGCTCAAGAAAAGCTTAGGTTTTCAAGAAGTGGTTAGAGGCTACAGAGACCTCCACATTTCGGGATTTGTTAAACTTGGTAGTCCTGGAGGAGTGGAAGAGCAAGATACCATTTCACATCTTGAAGCATGTGGAGGAGCGTGGAGAGGTTAATTTAGGGCGTGCTGCTGAGCTGGCTGATGCGTACGCCTTGCTGGTGGAGTCGCTGGGCAGTAGGGAACGTGGTACTTTCCGGCATGTTAGGTCCTCCTCTGATGATAACCTTGGGGGCGTGAGTCGTAGGTCGAAAGGTCCCACAACTACCCCCCACCCCCTGATGCAACCAAGTTTTATTGTTCTTACTGTAAAAAACCAGGCCATACGATCCAGTCTTGTAAACACCCATCATCACTATACATGACACCATCCATCATCACTACAGATCGGTAAAGTAGTTTCCGAGATTCTCGAGCGGACACACAAACAAATAACAAACAGACAGACAGACTTCTTCGTTTTATATATATATATATATATATATATATATATATATATATATATATATATATATATATATATATATATATATATATATACATAGATAGATAGATAGATAGATAGATAGATAGATAGATAGATAGATAGATAGATAGATAGATAGATAGATAGATAGATAGATAGATTTGTAAAATCCACAAGTTACCTTACCTTACCTTACCTTACCTATATTGTATCACCAGTTGTAACAATTTTAGATAAACTATTCAACAATTCTCCCTTGAGTGAGTGTAATGATAGCGCCTAAGATGTGTCCATAATTTATCTACTATACTTATTAAGCATCAGTAGAGACTATCATTATATATCCACTTACCAAAGTTTTCTTACAAATGTAATGTTGTTTGTTTTAACCTTTTTGAGCCATAATTATTTTCCCGCCACAGACGGACAACCCGAGATAGTTGTTGATGTAGCGGCTGAACTTTGAGGGATGAAATAATTTATCCTTTCAAACATAAATATTTTAAAACAACAACAAGAAGTAAAGCATTAAAACACAATTAATCAAAAAATAACTTTATTGTAAAAAAGAAATCATTGGGCACAACCCCTGCTGTGGAGAGACAACCCGGTCCTGAAGTAAGGAACGTCGTATGACTCGCGATCTTTAACTGGCTTAGGGTGTTGGTCGGAGAAATGGAACCGAAGGGGAAGTTTGTGGGCCCCATCTTGCTTATGGGCCCCATCTTGTTGCTGGGCTCCATCTTGCTTAGGCTTTTTTAAACAACCCTTGAGAGGGGTTGGGTGGGGGGAGCACACCACCTTGATGGAGGCCGCGTCTCGGTCTAGATCCTTGGCGCAGTCTGGTGGATAAACATAATCTACATAGATTTTTGGGGGGAGGCAGTTATATGTTGGACGGTTTACATCAAACCACCTGCAGAGTCTCCTTCCGTCGAGACTTACACCCAGGTCTTGGTAATAATTATTTGTATAGGAAGCGACGGCCACACCAAGGTTCTCACCCTGTGGGTCAGTTGGCATAAACAGGTCCAACAGACCCCCTAATCGGGCCATCATCTCCATCAGTTCACCGCGGCTGCATTCCCGAGGTATATTTTGGATGTGCACAGCGTATTCATGGTAGCTGTTGTATTGAACGGTTTCCCAGTCTAATGAATTAAACTGTGGGCGGGATGGCTCAGCCCGTGAATTATTAAACTGGGGGCGAGATGGCTCAGCCCGTGAATTATTATACTGGGGGCGAGATGGCTCAGCCCGTGAATTATTATACTGGGGGCGAGATGGCTCAGCCCGTGAATTATTATACTGGGGGCGAGATGGCTCAGCCCGTGAATTATTATAGATGGCTCAGCCCGTGAATTATTATACTGGGGGCGAGATGGCTCAGCCCGTGAATTATTATACTGGGGGCGAGATGGCTCAGCCCGTGAATTATTATACTGGGGGCGAGATGGCTCAGCCCGTGAATTATTATACCGGGGACGGGATGGCTCAGCCCGTGAATTATTATACTGGGGGCGAGATGGCTCAGCCCGTGAATTATTATACTGGGGGCGAGATGGCTCAGCCCGTGAATTATTATACTGGGGGCGAGATGGCTTAACTGTAAAGTTCGAGGTCCTCGCTTGGTCTTTCAGCTGGGAGAATGTTTCTTGAGTTAGGATGGTGACTTTTCCCATTTTGTTTATTTTATATAAATGAAGTTAGTGTTTGGGTGGCAGGTGGGGACCCTTCCCTGGTTGAGAAAATAATGTAGTAAGAGGTTAACAACACCATATACTGTAAGTAGTGTAATTGTAATGGTGATATAGTGTAGTTGTGTAGTGTATGTAGTGATGATGATGTAGTTTGGATAGAGTAGTTGATGTAGTGTAGTTGTGTAGTTGATGTAGTGTAGATAATGTAGTTGATGTAGTGTAGTTGTGTAGTTGATGCAGTGTGGATAATGTAGTTGATGTAGTGTAGTTGTGTAGTTGATGTAGTGTTGATAGTGTAGTTGATGTAGTGTGGATAATGTAGTTGATGTAGTGTTGATAGTGTAGTTGATGTAGTGTTGATAGTGTAGTTGATGTAGTGTTAATAGTGTAGTTGATGTAGTGTGGATAATGTAGTTGATGTAGTGTGGATAATGTAGTTGATGTAGTGTTGATAGTGTAGTTGATGTAGTGTTGATAGTGTAGTTGATGTAGTGTTGATAGTGTAGTTGTGTAGTTGATGTAGTGTGGATAGTGTAGTTGATGTAGTGTTGATAGTGTAGTTGATGTAGTGTGGATAATGTAGTTGATGTAGTGTGGATAATGTAGTTGATGTAGTGTTGATAGTGTAGTTGATGTAGTGTTGATAGTGTAGTTGATGTAGTGTTGATAGTGTAGTTGTGTAGTTGATGTATTGTGGATAGTGTAGTTGATGTAGTGTAGATAGTGTAGTTGTGTAGTTGATGTAGTGTGGATAATGTAGTTGATGTAGTGTAGATAGTGTAGTTGTGTAGTTGATGTAGTGTGGATAGTGTAGTTGATGTACTGTAGATAGTGTAGTTGTGTAGTTGATGTAGTGTGGATAATGTAGTTGATGTAGTGTGGATAATGTAGTTGATGTAGTGTGGATAATGTAGTTGATGTGGTGTGGATAATGTAGTTGATATAGTGTAGATAGAGTAGTTGTGTAGTTGATGTAGTGTGGATAGTGTAGTTGATGTAGTGTAGATAGTGTAGTTGTGTAGTTGATGTAGTGTGGATAATGTAGTTGATGTAGTGTGGATAATGTAGTTGATGTAGTGTAGATAGTGTAGTTGATGTAGTGTGGATAATGTAATTGTGTATTGATGTAGTGTGGATAATGTAGTTGATGTAGTGTTGATAGAGTAGTTGTGTAGTTGATGTAGTGTGGATAGTGTAGTTGATGTAGTGTTGATAGTGTAGTTGTGTATTGATGTAGTGTGGATAATGTAGTTGATGTTGTGTGGATAGTGTAGTTGATGTAGTGTAGATAGTGTAGTTGTGTATTGATGTAGTGTGGATAGTGTAGTTATGTAGTGTGGATAGTGTAGTTGTGATATTGATGTAGTGTGGATAGTGTAGTTCAGCCATCATCACTCCAGATCCGTAAAGTAGTTTCCGAGATTCTCGTGCGGACACACACAACAAAGAAACACACATACACACAGACATACTTCTTTGTTTGATATACTGTAGATAGATAGATCATCACTACATATAACAACATCCATCATCACTACATATAACATCATCCATCATCACTATATATAACTGTTACGAACCACGCCACCAATTGTCATGATCTACCTACCCAGCACCACGAACCACGCCATCTATTGTCCTGAACTACCAACCCAGCACCACGAGCAACGCCATCTAGGGACGAAACCCGAGTATGACTACTCTTAGTTACCACTCCGGGGTTTCCCTTCTCCATATCCTGGTTGTTGCGTCACCTCCTCCAAGTCTTCCTCATCAGCTCAAGTTCGAGGAGAGTTCAGTTCACTCTAGGAAGTTTCCACACTAGGATCACCTATCCTGGAAACCTACGGCACAGTGACTACCTACCATCGTCTTCAATACTCAGCCTTACTCGTCAGCCATCTCAGCACTGCACTTAAGTATTTGTTATCCTATATTGCCTCCCCGTATCCGCTTGCTTCAAATTATTGTATGTTGTATAAATATGTATATACTGTTAAGCCAATGTTGCGTATGTTTAGGTTAAGTATGGTTAAGGGTAAATTATAGAAAGCTGAATATTTTGTTAAGGAATTTATGGTACTTTATTATACACAACAAAAACTCGCATCCTTTGTCTACCCTTTTATAGTCCGATTGTCTTTTGTTTTTTTATTGTTGTTGCCTGTTGGGATCTGGGTAGACTTTTAACTATATTCTAAACCAGTTTCTAAATCCCCAACTCGTAACATTTATTATACACAACAAAAACTCGCATCCTTTGTCTACCCTTTTATAGTCTGATTGTCTTTGTTTGTTTAGTTTTTTATTGTTGTTGCCTGTTGGGATCTGGGTAGACTTTTAACTATATTCTAAACCAGTTTCTAAATCCCCAACTCGTAACACAAAGCTCAAAGACTATACCCTTCACTTTTCCCTAAAACAACCGTACAACTAACCTACCTTTCGTTTTTCCTACCTTTATGCATAGTTTTCTTTTGGTTGTGTGCGCCCCCCCCCCTGTTCGTTTTTTGGGTTCGCGCTGCACCCGCGGCGATGGCGGTCTTCAAACAGTGATACAGTCCGTTGCCCGACTTGACTGACGCCTGGAGCCGCTTATCGCCTGATCCCCGCCCCCTGCCGCAGAGTCCGAGCGTAGTGTAGCTCCCTCCACCAATCACAGCACTGCCTTATCGCCCACACGCAAGCTGTGTTAAGCCACGGCACCTTTTTTTCTCTCACTAAAATTCCCTTCCATCATCCCCTTTAAACTTCCACTGAACCTCCTTCCCCCTTGTCACTAGCCTTTATCGATTGATTGATGACTGATACTGCTGAGGGTGGTTTCCAGACAGACTTGGCATTTGACTCATTAGGGACTTGCCATAAACGGACGTATTGTATCGGGAACTCTCCCTCCACACACTTATCCTGTCACTATATTTAACTTGCCGATATCCATTCAGGCACTTACGCCCTTATGTGCTTGTGTCAAGGAAACAAGCATGAACTCTGCGTGCGTCTCTGTTGGGAGCTGCAAACGCTTTTGCGCTACAGAATGGGCATCCACACGCTGCCGATTTACTTTGTATCTAATGTACTTGCTGGATGTAATTGCTTATCTTTGTATATTTGTCTTTCATATTAGGTTATGCGTTTCTGCTACTACTTGTGCTTTTGCCTTGTGTGGTAATTGTATGGATTTTAGCAAATGGTATTTCATTGTTTTAGTTTTAAATTTTATATTTTGTTCAGACAATTATACTAAATATTTTAATGCTGCAATAGACTTATATTTGTTTTATACATATTTGAATGCCGGTACCACTGCATCTTACTTCGTGTATCTGAAGTCTGATGATGATAAGCGACATTGTCTTAACGTCAACAAATAAATACAGTATGTTGCTGTTTATCCATCCATTGGTCCTATTGAAATTAACTCCCAAGCCAAGCGCATACCTTTGAAGACGTACACTCGAACAAAAAAATAAGTAGTGTACAGCATAATCTTCTGCACCACATATACCCACAAAAACCTGGATCATCATCTCGAAATCCTGTACTACTATCAAGGAAACCTGAACGTTGCTTGTTAATCGTCACATATACATTGAAGTCTACTAAATACAATTAGTAAAGAATAATTTAAGAATACACTATTGATAAAGTTTTGCTAAAAGTTATTGATAGAATGTATATACTAGTAATAAAACTATTCTTGTTTCTTATTTGCTGCCTTATTGTAGATTTCGTCCATCTGGGCTGGTGAAAGGTGGAAGGTCTCTGGCATATTTCTGTGAAGAAGTAAGTAGCTCACACTTGTCAGCACAGCGTAGCCCAGAAATGTGTTGTGAGCTCCCAGGGACGACATACACCACCCAAATGTCTTGGTGATCAGGAATGACGAAGCCCAGTGAACAGCTACGGCCATGGCCACACCATTACTTCGCACTCGGCTGGGCATACCCTCTCCAAGGAACACCCAGGGTATAATGCGCCAGCCTAGAGAAGAGGCAAACATGTAGGCCACCAGTGCCAGTGTTGGCACTAGGTACAGAGTCTTGGCCATGATGGAGATGTAACCTCCTGCTTCCTTTGCCCAGAAGAAGAGTGACAGTGTAAGGAGGGAAGCTACAATCATTACTGTTGACACAAAGAGAAGGTAACGCCGTTTAATCCTGGCTAATAGAAACAAAGTGACGAAGGTGCCCAAGACATTGACCACACCCAAGAGAAATGTCGAGGAGCTGTTCGACGTGCCTTCCTTGCCAGTATCCAAGATGGTAGAGGTGAAGGAGACTATAGCAGTGAAACCTGTGGCTTGTTGGGCCAGCATGAGGCTGGCCGCCACACTCACCGGCCACAGGTTGGGTGGCTGCACAAGCTCCCACACGCTGACATGTGAATTATTTTCTCTACTGCTAAAGCTGTTGCTGATCTGCTGCTGTTCTTGCTCGGCGTCCTGAGGTGTGCATCGCAGCTGACGCAGTGCAGCCAGCGATGCCTCTTTCTTACCTGCATAACAAGGAAACTTCTCAGTCCATTGTCATAGATAAAGATATTCAACCATTACATAAAAAAAACTAAAAAACTAAAAAAATTCTGAAACATACGGATCCCGCCGTCTGGGTCATGGCGATCCTAACCAGAGAATATTTTTCCCCTAAAACCACAAGAGGTGACATATGACTGAAGGCTCTGATCAGCGAAGGTCGTGGTGTCTGTCAGTGTTAGGTGGTGGTGTCTGGAGTCTGGTAGTGTTAGGCGGTGGTATCTGGAGTCTGGTAGTGTCAGGTGGTGGTGTCTGGAGTCTGGTAGTGTTAGGTGGTGGTATCTGGAGTCTGGTAGTGTTAGGTGGTGGTATCTGGAGTCTGGTAGTGTTAGGTGGTGGTATCTGGAGTCTGGTAGTGTTAGGTGGTGGTATCTGGTGTCTGTCAGTGTTAGGTGGTGGTGTCTGGAGTCTGGTAGTGTTAGGTGGTGGTGTCTGGAGTCTGGTAGTGTTAGGTGGTGGTGTCTGGAGTCTGGTAGTGTTAGGTGGTGATGTCTGGAGTCTGGTAGTGTTAGGTGGTGGGTGTCTGGAGTCTGGTAGTGTTAGGTGGTGGTGTCTGGAGTCTGGTAGTGTTAGGTGGTGGTGTCTGGAGTCTGGTAGTGTTAGGTGGTGGTGTCTGGAGTCTGGTAGTGTTGGGTGGTGGTGTCTGGAGTCTAGGTGGTGGTGTCTGGAGTCTGGTAGTGTTAGGTGGTGGTGTCTGGAGTCTGGTAGTGTTAGGTGGTGGTGTCTGGGTCTGGTAGTGTTGGTAGTGGTGTCTGGAGTCTGATAGTGTTAGGTGGTGGTGTCTGGAGTCTGGTAGTGTTAGGTAGTGGTGTCTGGAGTCTGGTAGTGTTAGGTGGTGGTGTCTGGAGTCTGGTAGTGTTAGGTGGTGGTGTCTGGAGTCTGGTAGTGTTAGGTGGTGGTGTCTGGAGTCTGTGGTAGTGTTAGGTGGTGGTGTCTGGAGTCTGGTAGTGTTAGGTGGTGGTGTCTGGAGTCTGGTAGTGTTAGGTGGTGGTATCTGGAGTCTGGTAGTGTTAGGTGGTGGTGTCTGGAGTCTGGTAGTGTTAGGTGGTAGTGTCTGTCAGTGTTAGGTGGTAGGAGTCACTCACCTATACGGGTGAGGTGGCTGGGGGTCTCCGGGAGGGGCAGAAGGAGTAGAACCACTGGAAGACTCAAGGCGGCGCCCAGCCACGCCAGCCCACGCCACGACAAGAACTCTCCCGCCGTGAAGCTCACCAGCAGACCTGGAACATAATCATCAACACACGCACTACTGCTAACCATCAACACACCCACACACCAGTACAGGTTTAAGTTAACATAATACAGAAACCAAAACTTAACAAAGGAAAGAATTAATGTAGACGATGAGAAAGACTTCACTACAAACCTTAAGAGGAAACTTAAATTAGAGCTGGGAGTTACTGTACCTAAGTTAGCAGATAGTGCGGGTATTGCTGCCAAGACGTCTCTGAGGTTCAGCTGGACGGTCTCGGACATGAAGACAAGTCTGGCAGCCGTCTGCGCGCCCACACACACCCCACCCACCATGCGGCCTACCACTACCCCGCCTACACCCTCAGACGTCGCTATCATCACCCACGCTGCAGGGAAAAAACACAGAAGACGACAGTGAAGACCCAACTCATCCATATGCTATTGACACATAATGTATAAACTTGTTTGATCGCTGTAGAGTAACACACGCACACAGCCATGTAAGGTGAAACGTACAGGAGCCAGGTATAACAGGAGGAGAACACGTACAACATCAGGTAAGGAAACACGTACATATCACCAGTGGCCAGGTGAGGTGGAGGAGGGTGGCGCGGCGGCCAAGGCGGTCAACCAACGTCCCTGTGGCCAAACTCCCCACCAGAGCACACGCCGGCATCGCCGCCCCCACCCATGACTCCTGCAACACAACACACGTGAAGATTTACTCAACACCATTAAATATGATAGTGACCCAACGACACACACACATACACATGCAGTATATATATACTGTATATATTTTTATATATATATATATATATATATATATATATATATATATATATATATATATATATATATATATATATATATATATATATATATATATTCTATGTTTGCCTTTGATACCCCCAAAATGTTCTACACTACTGAGGGTATACACAAACACTTGTTATCTTAAAAATAGGTTCTTATTCTCGTACGGGAGATATACAGAGATGAACCAAGAAACTCGCTTCCACACCATAAGGACTGGTGGTCTTTACTCTATGTATTACTGCGCGCTGGGATGTACAGATGCCAGCATTCACAAGCTGAATACATAAAATGTAAATATAATAATTTATATACATAACATGGTGCATAATAAATGGAAATATTACATAGAATTAATACATGTTCTGTAATACTTTACTATACATAATTAATAGGGTAATATAAGTATACACAGCTTAAGGTACTACTTAGTGTCCATATTATACACCTCCCTCCCCCCTATACGCTCATAGTTTCATCTTGAGCTGACCTTTTGTTTCCGAGTCCCTCGGACCTGCGGAGTACTGGGGCAGAAACACAAGGTGGGGATGGATTTACTGTAAAGACATCAGCATTAGGGGACTCTACTGGGGAAGGGTCAACACTACGCAGCTCCACAGGTCGGAGGAAACGACGGTTCCTCCACCATACTCTACCACTAGGAAGACGCACTTGGTAGTCCCTGGACCGGCCAATACCCATGACAACCCCAACCTTGTCCCAGCGGTGAGATACCGGATCTTGAATCCTGACCTGCTGGCCGATATTCAACCTGGGAAGGGGGCGGGCATGACAGTCGTACCGAGCAGCGACAACTGCAGCTCGTTCTGCTGCACGGCGGTCACATTCTTCAGTCTTAGCCTGCCACTCTTGAGAAAAAGACTTTGGGTGGGCAGGAACACAAGACCTGAGATGATGTCCGTATAGAACCTGGGCTGGGGAGCGTCCGGTGAAGTTCGGGGTGTTGCGTAACTCCAACAAACCTCGATCGAAGTCCTCGCAGTCGATATTTCCTGAGGATGACACCTTAAGGATCAGGTGTTTAACAGTCTTGACTGCGGCTTCAGCGTGTCCATTCGCCTGGGGGTAGTGGGGCGAGGTCACGACATGACGGACTCCCCAACGGTCCATGAAGTCCCGGAACTCGTGGCTGGTGAACTGGGGTCCTCCATCAGTCCTGAGGCGGAGGGGAACACCAACTTCTCTGAAGTAATGCCTGAAGCTCCGGATGGTAGCAGTAGCCGTTGTATCACTACCACAGGGGACGACAACAGGCCATCCAGACAATCGGTCGGCAATGACGAGGAAGGACTTCCCTGCTACTGCAAAGAAATCAGCCGACACAGACTCGAAGGGTCTTGAAGGGTTGTCGTCGCACATTAAAGGTTCCTGTTGCTGGCTGGGTTGCAGAATCTGGCACGGCTCACAGGCACGGACGGTACTTGCAATGTCCGCGTCGATTCCGGGCCAAAATGCAGTCTGCTTCGCCCGTCGCTTGGTGGCCTCCACTCCTCGATGGCTGTCGTGAAGGCGGGTCAAGGTACGGCGGCGTAGGGCAGCAGGAATGACTACTCGTGGACCATACAAGACGAGGTCTCCGTCACAATAGAGGTCCTCGCGTATCTTCCAGTACGGGAGTAGCGATTCATGAAGGTCGTATCGGTTAGATGGAAATCCCTGGGACACACAGTCGACGAGCCGGATGTAGGAAGGGTCGGCCCGGGCTGCGGTGCGGAGATCTTCAAGGGTCTTGTCTGCATCCGGTGCTGTAGACTCTTCTGATGTGAAGACGGCCTTCAATGGAACCACTGACTTGAGGGATGCAGCAGCTGTAGAACACAACATCTCGTCCTCTGGGGTGGGGCGACTGACAGGGGCGCGGGACAGGGCATCCGGGATGCACAACAGCTTACCCGCACGCCACACAGCCGTGAAGAGATAAGGCGAGAGCTTCTCTTTCAGACGTTGATGGCGAGGATTCTCTACTGCATCCAAAGAGTAGTGATTGATAATAGGTACAAGAGGGCAATGATCCGTGAAGAGGGTGAAGTGCTGAAGTCCTATCAGGTAGAAGCGGCACTTCGCCATCGCCCAGACAACAGCCAACATCTCCAGCTCAATCGTGGCATATCGGGTCTCGGCGTCCGTTAGGAACCGGGATCCACACTGAATTAAACGGAGTTGTCCACCGCCATGGTCCTGCAGAAGGGCGTAACCAACGCCGTAGAGTCTGGAGGCGTCAGTCTGGTGGACGGTGGGTAAGGCTGGGTCGTAACAGGCGAGGACAGGTGGACTTACGAGGGCCTGCTTGACTCGCTGGAAGGCCTCTTGATGATCTGGGGTCCACAGGAATGTCCTCCTGGGGCTCAGCAGAGGGCGTAACGGCTGGGCTGCGGCGGAGATGTCAGGTGAGAATTCAGCCAGCTGATTGACCAGACCCAAAAAAGAACGGAGGTCTGTCAGGTTGGCAGGGGTTGGAAAATCTCTGATTCCACTTACTTTCTCCGGGTCAGCTGCGATGCCTGATGCTGAGAGAGTGTACCCACAGAAGTTCACTGATGGTGCGGCGACTACAAACTTGTCAGCGTTGAGGGTAATCCCTTACTTTCGACATCTGGTGAGAACTTCATATATTCGGGAGAGGTGGGCACAGTAGTCTTCGTCATGGAGTAATATATCATCAACCACCTTGACACAATTTGTGACTCCTTGAAGGGCCGCGTCACCACGTTGACAGAATGCATCGCCCGTAGCGGCAAATCCCATGGGGCCTCTGCAATACTGATATCTTCCATATGGTGTGATGAATGCAGTCTAGTGTTGGTCTTCTTCGGCCAACTCGATCTGCCAATAACCACATAAGGCGTCCATTGTTGTAAAAAACTTCGCCTTCGGCTCCACATTTCGAACAGCTGCGAAGGGTGTGGGTGAAGGGTGGGCTGAACGGGAAACTTGCTGGTTAAGTTTTGACAGATCGGTGGTGATCCGTACTCCACCACGAGGTTTGGCGACGGGGACGAGAGGGTGGCACCAAGGTGAAGGTTCGTCTCCGGCCGGCTTGATGATTCCCTGAGCAACCATGGAGTCCAGCTCTTGTCTAACTAGCTCCTTGTAGGCGTGAGGAATCAAACGAGGGGTGTGGAATAGCCCACCTGGACATAGGCCACCGACCCACAACGGAGCCTGCGGTGGGGGGGGGGGGGGGAATAAGAGTAAAAAGAAATTAAAAGTAGAAGAGAAAAAGACGCAATTAATCTCCACCAAGAAGATGCCGGAAAACCAGCTTTTGGAAGTGAGACAGAATGTATAAGTATGGAAACAGAAGAAGGCAGAGCATTCCTTAGTTTGGCTGTGTG
Organism: Homarus americanus; assembly: GCF_018991925.1. Classification (NCBI taxonomy): domain Eukaryota; kingdom Metazoa; phylum Arthropoda; class Malacostraca; order Decapoda; family Nephropidae; genus Homarus; species Homarus americanus. The sequence continues at coordinate 5,055,807 of NW_024720773.1, read as the reverse complement.
AGGAAAGAAGGATGTACTATAACGGGTTATTCTAGTGTGACCGACATCCACACAGAAACGGTTGGCACCGCGGGCAAGACGAGTGTTACGAGCCCACGGCCTTGCCGGCGGTACACAGGATGCCAAATCCACCGAACATTGCCCGTTAAAGTACCTGTAAAAGAGAGAGAGTGAAGCAACATTGCGGCGAAGAGAAAGGGAAGAGAGATTATCAACTAAAGGAGGAGAGTTAATAAGATTAAATGCCTTTGATTCCACCCTATCTAATAGTTGGACAGAAGAAGAGCCACCCCAGATATGAGAGCAGTACTCCAAGTTAGGACGAATGAATCCCTTAATACCTGAAGCAACTGCTCAGGAGTGAAGTAGCTACGGCATCTGTACAGCATTCCCAGCTTTAGGGAGGAAGCTTTGGCAATGTTGAGGACGTGTGGCTTCCATGACGTATTAGAGGAAATGGTGAGGCCTAGCATATCTATTTAGAATTTGGCAAAATAATTGAGTCCTGAAATGTGATTGGTGGAAGATCTTCTATTCTGGAAAGTGTGAGAGGTAAATAATGTGTTATATTACTATTGAATTTAATCAAGTTTCTACCTCCCCATTCGGAGATGCTCAACAGATCCGCATTAATTGATGAAAGGATATCAGCTCTAGAAACAGATCTACTGTAGTTTGAGAATTAGGGGGACGGGAAAAATGTGTAAAAGAGTGAAGAGTAGAATCATCAGCATAAGAATGGACAGAATTAGTCGTGGTGTGAAGTAAATCATTGATAAAAAAAAGGAAGAGAGTAGGTGAAAGAACAGAACCCTGTGGAACACCACTATTGGTAGAGAAAGGGCCAGAGATCGATCCCTCGACAACAACTGCCATGGATCGGTTCTCAAGTAAGCTAGAAATTAGAGAACAAAGTGGGGGAGAGAAACCATAAGAGGGAAGTTTAGAAAGCAAATACTTGTGCCATACCCTGTCAAATGCTTTGGAGATGTCGAGGGTTACGACGAAAGTTCCCCATACACCCTAAGAGAGGATGACCAAAGATTGGTGCAGTACGAGAGAGCAGATCACTAGTAGATCTCGCCTAGTGAAAGCCATACTGGTGATCCGACAAAAGAAAATGTCGTTCAAGGTGACGGAGAAAAGGAGAGTTTAAGATAGTTTCGAAAAACTTAGAGAGGAATGAAGTTCAGGCAATGGGGCGATAGTTAGAGGGATTAGAATGGTAACCATTCTTCTGAATAGGCTGAACCAAGGCGTGCTTCCAAGATGAAGGAAATGTTTGAGTTTTGAGGCAAAGGCAAAAGAGACGAGCTTGCACAGGGGCCAGAACTTCAGCACACTCCCTCAGAACACGAGGGGGTATTCCGTTCGGTCCATGCGCCTTACTCACATCCAACCCGGATAACACACCAGCAACCCGACGAGTGGAAATTATAGGAGAGTGCATAGGTTCAGTAGGCGGAGCAGGAGTAGGGGGGAATCGTCTAAGGTGGAGTTATGGGAGAATAAGGTGCCAAAGAGATTGGCTTTGTCAGGGGGAGAGTTGGCTATAGAGTTATCAGGTCGGAAGAGAGGAGGAAAAGAGGGAGTGCGGAAGTCAATACAGATGTTTTTGGTTATGGACCAAAAGGGTTTACTGGAATAAAAGTTGGTCAGGTCAGCGGTCTTTCTTTTTATAAAATTCCGCTTGGCCCTACGAAGAATAGCCTTACAACGATTCCTAGAAGTAATGAAATAGGAGTCAGTAACAGGAGAAGGTGATAGTTTCATATCTTGATACGCCCTATCTCTCTCTCCCTACATACAAGAGAACAGGAGCGATCAAACTATGATTGTAAAGTGAAAATTTTGTTGGAAGATGGGATAAATGCACTCATACCACCTTGTATATATATATATATATATATATATATATATATATATATATATATATATATATATATATATATATATATATATATATATATATATATATATATATATATATATATATATATATATATATACACAGCATGGTACCATTGATCGTTCAGTTTAGTCTGTACGACTACCAGGCCATATCTCGTGTAATGGCTTATTTCTATTTTTGTTTTATCACTGAGGATGGAGACGTAATGCTCTGAAACGTTTTGACTCTAACAAAGAATTATATTCAACACAGGAATGGTGTGTATGTGTGTGTGTGTGTGTGTGTGTGTGTGTGTGTGTGTGTGTGTGTGTGTGTTCTATCCTCCGAGTTCGCTGGAAAGACAAAAGAACAAATGCCAGTATTCTTGCTGGCCATGTTACCCGCATGGACGACAGTAGACTGCCAAAGCAGCTACTTCACAGTCACCTAAGGAAAACTAAACGTAACGCCGGCGGGCAGACAAGCGCCAACGCCGGAAAGACGCTGTCGCCGCCCCTCCCGCACTTGAGGTAGCCCTCCACATGTGCAGCATCTGTGGACGACCCAGCCGGTCCCATATCGGCCTCTCGAGTCACCCCAGAACTCACCAACGAAGGTGACATCCTTGATAACTCATATAATTTTATCATAGCTGGATGATCGTCATACTCGATTCCGAGTGACAGAAAAGTAGTAGTAGGAGTAGTAGTAGTATGTGTGTGTAATAATGATAAAAATAGTATTAGTAATAGTAGTAGCAGTAGTAGGATCAGTATTATTATTACTATCAAAATAGGTTACGGACGAACCTGTTCCTTGGTGATGGAGAAGTGAGGGTCAGCACGCATGGAAGGCAGGGCCGGGGAGGTGTAACTCATAGCCGTAAACGACACCAGCGACCCCATGCCTACTGCGCCCGCGGCCATTACCTGTAATACAAGATGATTATTAGCCATTCGGGCGGTTGGTCTATCCAGTGTTAGTACTGGAGGAAACCAGGGACCGGGAAACCTGTGGTGTTTGGTAGTGAGGGTCACACTGGATAACACCCTTTAGCCTTCTCACGTTTGTCCGGGCTCAAACCGCTGGAAAACATATGTCCTCTACTTATCTTTAGATTATGATAAAAAATAGAACTCGCATATGAGTAATGAAAACACCTGTCCTGGGTCCTGTGGCATCGCAGGTTAAGAGGAAGAATGTATTCCCCGGAGTGTCTCCACCAAACTACGATGGCTTATACGGAAGCACGAACCCTGACACCACCTCTCGTTTATAGTTTTTTTTCATCAAAACAATGAATGTGTGTGGGGCGCCGGTGGTAGAAGCGGTACCACTCTTGCTTCGCCCTTAACTCATGAGACATAAAGGCAAGCATGAACTTAGCATGCTTCCCTGTTGGGCGCTGTAGGCGCTTCTGCGCTTCACCTTACACAGGATGTAGGGGGGTGCCCAATAAAAAAAAATGTGTGTGTGTGCTTGCATGGTGGTGTAATGCGTCCGTGTAGCAGCATTATGTGAATGTTAAGTTGCAAGCACTGCTTGCTTCCTCTCGCTTTCAGCTACTGCCTCTGGCTAGCCCTCGTGGTGATCAGGGAAGCAACTTCTATAAGTCCTACCCTGCCAGTACACAGCCTTTTCACCATCAATAATTGTACCAATGGATTAGAAAAAGGGAGAGCCAAGATGTGTTGCTGCAGCCTGCGCTCTTGCTTCACCACATAAATCAACTCACGTGCAGCCATCATCCAACTCCTCATACTCCTCATCATCATCAAAACCCATATACCCCCAAAAGTCCAATGGCAGTGGTTCTCAACCTGGGGGCCATGGCCCCCAAGGGAGCCACGGCAAGAATTTAGGGGAGCCACGACGAGCTGTTATAAATTGTGCGTTTCCAAATAATGTTGGGAATCTGAAATAAACAAAACTTGAATTACTTATTGTGACTTGGCAGAAGAGAATTTTCATTATTTTTTTGTCATGTTGTTTAATCATAATGACAATACAATTTTAATATTTACTTACTCTGGTGCTATTTTTTTATTTTTTTTATGGATTATTTAAGATTTCACAGGTCCAGTCCCTGTCTGTGTGACAGGCGCTGGACCGAGCTGCTGAACTGACTTGTTCAGTACGTGTCCGTGTGTCATCCCTTTCCAAGTGGTGATAGGACCTAATGATCTCAGTCTGACCTGGGATACCATCACGAAAACAGTGGAGTGTATTGCATCTGAACCATATATTGTGTTTGAGCTTGACTCAAGCATAATATACTCCGTAATTGGTGTTACTTATTTTGTTTCATAATTCATGTGGTCGCTTTTTTACGTGGGTGAAATATTTGTACACTTCCTTTATTAATTATTTCTTTAATTATTGGTGCCATTGTTGTTCATACTCATTCTTTACTTATATAATCCTACCATTTTTAGTGCTAAATTGGTATGACTCACTATTCCTCTCATTCTTCCTAGTTGGGCAGTGCTTGTCAAAGGAGGCGTGTTCTTGCTTACAGGAAGTACACTACAGCTTGCTAGCTTGAGTGTGCATGTTTGTGTATGACTGTATGTGTGCTTTATGTGTGAATGCATGGGCGTGTTATGTATGTGAATGTGTGTGTGTGTTTGCCATTCTAACTCTTGTCCTATTTATCTGTCCTTCTTTATCATTCTTTAGTCTTTATCACTTGTCTGTTTGTCTGTTCTGGGAGAAAAATGAAGGAGGCCACGAGGATGTTGAAAATTCCTCAAGGGAGGAATGGAGTGAAAAAGGTTGAGAACCACTGTGGACCTATGGCAACGGACGACTGGCGACGGGGACAGGTAGTGATGACTGCCGGGAGTCTAGTCACAACTGTGCACATGGGTGGCACAGATAAGATGGTCGTTTATGCACTGGGATCTAGGCAGCAGTGCAATTAGGTCCTGTCTGTGCGACTGAACAGCCTTTTCGAGGAGCCACTCTGCTCACCCAACATGGGGAGGGTGCTAGAAAGGGTACCCTAAACATAGCCTGCCTAAAGAACCAATCTGACTGGGCAACTGCACCCAGTAAGGTCATCCTTATGCGGTGGAAAACACAATCATAATCACAGATGAAAACAAAAGCAAATTATGCTACCTCTTTTGGTCGCTGCATGGAATGTCAGGACCCTTCTGGAAACTAGCACAGATCAGCGTCCTGAAAGAAGAACCGTCCTTGTGGCAAAAGAGTTGGCTGGGTATAACATCGACATAGGCCCCGTTGTGGGTCGTTTGACCTGTGCCCGGGTGGGCTAATTCCCATAAAAAAAAAGAAAAAAAAGAAAAAGTGAGTCCCGGCTCCCAGACGAGGGTGGACTCACAAAACTGGAATCTGGCTATACCTTCTTCTGGAAGGGTAAGCCTCCTGCAGAGAGAAACCACATTTATGGAGTTGGCTTTGCCATCCGCCAACACATCCTACACGGGCTAACTGAAATGCCTGTTGGGATCAACGAGCACCTCTTGACGCTCTGCGTCCCACTGAATCACTCACGTCATGCCTTTTTCATCAGTGCATACGCCCCAACACTGGATACAGAGGATGACATCAAGGAGACCTTTTACGCTGACCTCGACAGAGTGCTAACCTCTATCCCCAGAAAAGATAAGGTTGTGCTCTTTGGTGAGAGATGCTGGTAGAGATGCTGACATTTGGCAGGAAATCATAGGGAGAAATGTACTACGCAAGTGTAATCCCAACGACCTACTCCTCCTCATTGAGTGTGCTGCACACAACCTAACTGTCACCAATACCCTGTTTAGGCAGGTCGACAAGTTCAAGGGTTCCTGGCAACACCCACAATCCAAACACTGGCATCTCATTGACTTCATTATTATCAGAGAAAGAGATCGCCGAGATGTCCTCATCACCCGTTCCAGGCGTGGCTCAGACCACTGCGACATATCATCGGCTCATCAGAGCCAAGCTCTCACTTCACGTCGCCCCAAAATGGCGAAGGCAACAAGCCTCTAGAAGAGGGTTTAACACTAAGCGTCTGGAGGATTCAGTTGTAGCACATGCTTTCAGAGAGCAGCTCGAACGTGGGTTGATAAACAAGCCGACAACAAACAACCCAAATCCCAGTGCCAAATAGGGTATTCTCGACAATGTCATGACAAAAACCTGCAGAGACCCTCGGCCAGATCAAAAGAATAAACCAGGACTGGTTTGATGAAAATGACTCGGAATTCAATATACTCGTCGATGATAAACGTGAACAACCCTCAGTCTCAGACCAAAACTGATAACTTCAGCAAGAAGAAAGCGGTGGCCCAGTGCGAACTTCGCAATCTGAAGGATGACTGGTTTAAAAATAATGCATGTGAAATGTAAAAACTTGCAGATTAACACAAGATGCGTGAAATTTTCAATTCCACTAAAATATTTTATGAGCCAATCACTCATGGTGCAACCCCCCTCCGTTCTTTCGACGCTAACTCCCTAATTAAAGACAAAGAAGGCATCTTTCAGGGGTGGAAAGAGCACTACTATTCACTGCTCAACCGAAACACTGATGTGGATGTCCTGACCACCCAGCAGGTCCCTCAGCATCCAGAGTTGACCCATCTCAGGTATCCTCCATCACTGAATGACATAGCTACTGCCATTAAACAGATGGAAAATAACAAAGCCTCAAGGCCTGATGGAATCCCAGCTGAGGTGTATAAAGCAGGAGGACCTCTGCTTATCAGCCACCTCCACTCTCTCCTGGAGAATATATGGAAAAAGAAGGAAATCCCCCAAGCTCTTAAAGACGCCTCCATCGTCAATATTTATTAGAACAAGGAAGGATGATCAGACTGTAGCAACTACCGTGGGATCTCACTGCTCTCCGTAGCTGGCAAGATTATCGCCCGAGTCCTCCTGAACAGACTTCTTCCTAAGGTGAAAACTTCCTCCCAGTATCTCAATGTGGCTTTTAGACCGTCACGTGGCACCACTGACATGATCTTTGCTGCCCGCGAGATACAGGAAAAAGGCAGAGAACAGCGTCGTGACCTGTGTATGACCTTCATCGACCTAACCAAGGCCTTCGACTCCGTCAACAGGGAAGCCCTCTGGTGTACCCTCAGCCGTTTTGGCTGCCCATCAAAATTCATCGCCATTGTGAGGCAACTCCATGATGGCATGAATGGCAGTGTCCTGCACAATGGCATCCAGTCTGAGTTTTTTCCCCATCCAAACAGGGGTAAAACAAGGATGTATTCTGCCACCAACTCTCTTTTCCATTTTCTTGGCTGCCTTCCCTACTCGTGCCAGTGCCAATTTAGCCAGTGGGGTGGACATCCAGAACCGGATGAAGGGTCCTTTCAACATAAGATGACTCCAGGCAGGAACAAAGGTGTCGGCAGCTTCCATTACTGAACTTTAGTATGCAGACGACCTCACCCTTGTCGCTCAAACTGAACGTGACCTACAGAATATCCTGAACACCTACGCAGATGTGTATGCACACTTCGGCCTTGAGGTGAATGTACTGTACGTAAGACTCAAATTCTCTTTCAGCCTGCCCCTGTTTCAGCCACAACTCCACCATCCATCCGTCTTAACGGTACCACCCTCTCTAATGTTACCCACTTTTGGTATCTCGGCTCCCACCTGTTCACCACCACGGACATGGATGAAGAGATTCAACATCGGATCAGATGTGCATTTCAAGCCCTTGGCAGACTCCGTACCATGTCTTCATCTGTAGGGAGCTGAAATTATCTACAAAGTTGCACGTATATCAAGCAGGAGTCCTCCCCACCCTGCAAAATGGCAGTGAGACATGGGTCACATACTGGGTGCCTCCTCTGAGTTCACTGGGAAGAAAAGAGAGCAAATGCCAGTATTCTCGCATCGAGGCTACCATTATCCATGAACAACTATACTGGACTGGCCATGTTACCAGCATGGACGACAGCAGACTGCCAAAGCAGCTACTTTACAGTCACCTAACGAATAGTAAACATAACGTTGGCGGGCAACTGAAAAGGTATAAGGATAGTCTTAAGACAACCTGAGAAAGTGCCATATCGACCCCCTCACCTGGGAGACAATTACTCCACACCGTAACGCTTGGAGGATCACCACACGAGGTGCCAAAACTTTTGAGTTAGCCCGACTGTATACCGAGGCAGACAAGCGCCCACGCCGGAAAGACGCTGCCGCCACCCCTCCCGCACTAGATGTAGCCCTCCACTTGTGCAACATCTGTAAGACCCTGCCGGTGCCATATCGGCCTCTTTAGTCACCTCAGAATTCACCAACGTAGGTGACATCCTTAATAACTCATATCATTGTATTATAGCTGGATGATCGTCATACTCGATTCCGAGTGACAGCAAAGTAGAAGTAGTAATAGTTTGTGTGTGACAGACCCCAAAGTTTTATACTTCTTAATTTTCTTTTAATTATTATAATCGCTCATAGGAGCGATTTTGGTTTGTGCAGGACAATAAGACCCTTGTCGTTGACGCGATGAGTATAATTCGGTCAAAACCTGTTGAATACAATTCACATATAACAACTGCTGGTACATCAGGACACAGTTTGAATAATACGATCAATATACAGTACATAATTACACTTATTAAAGTTATTTAGAGTTCTCAGAGGATTCAACAGTTCACAATCACACTCAAGTTTTGGGGTCGAGGGTTAGACCAACGAGAACAAATATAATGTCCTGCTGGTGATGTTGGCTGACGAGAATCAAGATGTTGCCTCAGGCAGTCACACAGCTGCTACCAGCTCCATCTCGCTTAGTAAGCTATCCTGAGTTGTAAACAGTTTCTTCACCTAACATGTGGCCTGCGCGCACAATTGTGCGTGGCAATAACAATTATCATTTCCCCTCTGATCAGCTTACTAGCCGTTCGGGCGGTTAGCCTGTGCTTTGTTATGACTTTTATTATCCAGTATTAGTGCAGAATGAAATCGGAGAACCCAGAGAAAACCTGTGATGTACGGTAGGGTCAAACTGCATGGATACCTCCCATCTCACGTATGTTCCACAAGCTGGAGACTGAACCCGGAGACAGTGATACTCACCGACTCCTCTCTAATTTCAACAACCCCATTTCTAACACTTTTAAGCGAGTATAAGGTGGATAATTATCTCTCCAAAATGGCAGGAATGACGTCTTGTGTAGCTTAACTTTAGTCACTGTAATAGGCTGGCCAGACATCCTGCTTTTGAACACTCTGTCCTCCGTCCTGCGCCACCACAAGCAGGATGTTAATTTGTCCTTCTCTTTTGGGCCCGTCTAAAAAGAATTATATAAATTACCTTACGTATACTAAAACAGTGGGAACAAAAGGCCACAATAACAATTGACGTACAGTATTTTTATTATAATTTTATGTAGTGGCCGTTGGCAACACTACGCGTGGAGCCGCAGTGTACGTGGACGAGACGAGCCAAGCTATCAATCAAGTACACGTCGGAGTAAAATTGAATATTCATTTCTTTCAGTTTTTTATTTATACTGTATGAATGCATGTATCATGTATGTAACATATACCGTGCGTTTAAAAAAATTGAAAATTTAGAAAAACCTCAAAATAGCCTTCATTACATTATAGTGATACTGTATTTGACAAATCAACACATCTAAGTATATTCTGTATATTTTATGCAACTTTTTATATTTCAATTCATCATTAAACATGTTTAATTTAGGTTAAAATTAAGTGTCGTAAAAATTTAAAAAATTTCCTCCTTTTTGGAAATTTGGAAATGGCCACCCTACGGCCTGTGCTTGATCGTGTAAATCATTTTGGTAAATAGTTTTGAATTAATTTATCAGCGTAAGACTCCACAAAGTAGTGGATCCTTTTGCCTATTTTATCTAGACCAAGAGGGTTGTCTCAGGTGCTCCACTGGATCAGCTCTAACCTGTTATTCTAGTAACGTGAGTAGAGGCATAAACCTGAGAATGAGGTCATATCCTATTATTGATTTGTTCACCCTTCGGTCGTTTTCTAACACACCAGCAGCCTATCCGAAGATTTATTGTGTCAGTGTTCTCTCGTTGTTGTTTCAGTTTATGACCTTGAATGACCTCTAAATGCCAAGTTGGTGACCTTATCTAGGGTCAGATTTTTCGGGCACCTATGGATTCGGGTTCCTTAGGTCAAAATTTTTAAGACCACTGTAGTGGATACTCTCCCCTACAACTGTCACTACCGTTAGTCACTGATCAGCGATCCCACGACGAAGTTTCTCAGACAAGTCTAGACGTCTATACTAAGGGGGGGGGTCGACACCGGCGACGCTTACTTCCGGTTTTACTGCCGGTGGACGTGTGTATAAGCTCCCAGCCTGCAGAAGACCTGTATTAGCCAAAAAGAAAAAAAGAAAGATAGCAATAATAACCCAACTCTGCCAACCACTAACAAAACCTACAATCCTCCCAAAACAAAACTTAATATACCCGACCTTTCTAACAACCCCCTTCGACCCCCCTTACAAAAAAAAATAAATAAATAAATAAATTCACTTATATATATATACAACTATTCATTACCACACAAATCAAATCACCCCTAAGAAATCCTACTACACCATAAATCAACTTAACTACCTCCAAAGCCTCCCCCCTCCCCCAGAGAAAAAAAAAAGAAAAACTCCAATCTCATAACCATACCTAAAATCCTCCCAACAACTCACCTGACCTTACTAACAATATCCTCCCCCCCTCACCCCTTACTATATTGACTCACACACAACTCCCCCAGACAAAGCCTTACATAAATACTACAACTCTCTAGAACCAAATCAAACATACCCAACCTGTGACATCCACTCGCTAAAATCGACCTAACTCAAGATTGAAACCAACCAATCTATATCTCATTCTCATCTCCGTTCATAATTTGACAAAAAGCTCAAATCTGTCTCCTGCTATTACTAAAAACTCTCCTACGATACGCTCATCCTTCCTTACTACGAATACTTTGACATTTCAAGCTCAAAGATTCAAAACCCTTCCTCCAACTCGCTCCGTTCCTCTTTGACATAGCTCAAAGACTTTACCTTCATCTTTCTCCAAACAACCCTACGACTAGCTACATTTCCATTTTCCCTTTCCTTGTTTCTTTGACCGAGTGTGGCCTGTGCGTCCGTCCACCTGCGCTTCTCTGCTTGCGCCACCGCCGTGAGGGGGGCAGTTCTTCCTCCGCTTTGCCAACACTGCCTGAGCTAAGACGACAACCAGAGCACCCGCGTTGGCCCTTTGCCTGCCCGATCCGAATCCCGCCCCACCTCTGCCTCGTCCTGATTGTGATTGTTACACCATCTGGGCACATTGCCTACCCAGTGCCACTCACGCAAGCGGTGTTTAGCCACTGCACCTGTTCTCTCCTTCTAAAATTCACTTCAATCCTCCCTTTATCCTTCCCCTGAACCTCCTTCCCCCCTTGTCACTAGCATTTAAGTCAAGTCAAGTCGTTGAAGTCCATTCTACCTAGAGCCCTGCCACACGCAATACCTCCTCTAAAGAAGCTCCTGCACAGCAACTCCTCTACCACGCAGCAACTCTCCACCACCATAGCTGAGTTTCTCTTCTCACCTCCATCCTATGTGCGCTTCAACATAACGAAATCCCACACCACATTAAAAATTCCTTTTCACAAACAATGTAACAAACTATCAACTTTACTTAGTTCGTCTCCACTAAAGGCTTAACAAATCTTCAGATGACTGTACAACGTGAGACTTAAGATTAAATTTGACTAGGAAACTTCAACACCGAAATGGATTAAGTTAAAATAGCCTCTTACTTGATAGGTGACGTGGCTCTTATTTGCAGGATCCCTCATCGATCCTATAGGTTCCTTGACTGATCCAGCTGGTTCTTTCATCTCCTCTGCTAGGTCTCCCATCGCCTCTGTTTACACTGTGACTCGGGGTCTTTGTATTCCGTCACCCTACAGAGCAGGTAAATGCAGCGGGAGGGTATGTCCTCCCTGTGTTGTGACTGCCGAATGATTAAGACAGTAGCTCGGGAAGCAGCTTCATTATGTGAACACTCCTTGTTGCTGCACGCCTCCTCTGTGTGACGAGAGCGTGAGGGCACCAAAACTTTGGATCTACAGTCAAGAAAAAATCTCTTACACTGTACAGTTATTTGCAGTTTTTCACGTCTAACTGTTAGCAGTTACATACGTTTTACATTTACTCCTGGACAGGTTGTGTGTATTTATCCCAGTGAAAAGGTTGGCTCTCTCTTTGGACCCGGTCTGGGGTAAATACACAAGTCCTATACACGTCAGTTGTATCAAGTTATTACATGTTTTCATTAATTTCACTCTTTTAAAGAATCTCAAATAATTCACAATTTTCTAATAAAACCCTGCGGGCTCCATATGGTTCCACGGGCGCCGAACGACAGGTAAACCAAAATATCACCTCACCTGATCTAACTTCATATAAAGCTATAGGCTAATAGATGGGAAGGTAATGTCCATTTTTAATCATTTGGTGGTGAAATTTTGACGAATGTTTAATAGCCCTGATGTAGGTCAGTGACCTGTGCTCGGGTGGGCTAATCCCCGTAAAAACAAAATCGTAAGACTCTCCAAAGTATTATTTCACGAGTGAATATGAGCCAATTTTGTTATTTTTTAGCGAAACTTTAGTTGGGAGGAAAATTATCTGGGAGGATTTTGCTTGTGCAGGCATCCAAGGCACCCTGACATGAACTACCGACTTAACTCCCATGTTTCCCAACTAGTCTTTTGTTCTTTTTTCTTTTTTAACGAGGATTAGCCCACCCGAGTACAGGTCACTGACCCACATCGGGGGGTGGGGGGCGAAAATGTAATAATAATAATAATAATAATAATAATAATAATAATAATAATAATAATAATAATAATAATAATAATAAAGACATACAAAAATTAAAAAAAAAGATCAAGAGTGAGAAACAATATATGTATGTTGAGTTGTCAAAGTAAGAGAAACAATTGAGACCCTGCAAATGTGTGTAAATGAGGCAGAAAGTCAGATCAGTAACCTGGGACTTTGTCACAATTTTCGTGATGCCATATGGCAGCAGGGTCTACGATTAGGCAACACATTATGCTTCCAATATTTTCCCTGGCGGTAGTACCTCCCTGTTTGTTACCTGCCAACTACCTACTGTACTACCTATACTTCTTTTATTATTAACATTTCCGCCATTTATCATACTACTAGCCATTCAGGGTTTAGTCTGTTCTTAGCTATGGCCTTCATTGACCAGTGTTAGTACAGGAGGAAACCGAAGCACCCCGAGAAAACCTGCGATGTTGCTATGGTAGGATGTGAGGTGCATACTTTACACCTCAGGAGCTATTTTTCTCAGGTTGGGCACTCACTATTGTCATCCACTGTGAACATCGAGTGCTTATGGCATGGAAGCTTTGGTCTTGGCGGGAGGTGTAGTGATGGGTTGTCAGACCACAGCTTACATCTCAGAAACAGTCCAGACCTGACCCGACATTAGGGGGGGTCAAGTGTAAGGGTACCCCTCGCTGCCCGCTCAAGGGGTTTCAAATCAACCAGCACCCCTCCCTTGTCACACGGCGCCAACAAATATGTAAGAGACACCCAGTCAGAAGAAGCCACCTGCCGACTCTCCCTCAATTTACACAATAACCTACAGTACATCTCAGAAAAAGTCCAGACCTGTCCGCACACTAGCGAGGTCAAATGTAAAGGGACCCCTCGCAGCCCAAGTCAAGGGGCCACAAATCAACCAGCACCCCTCTCATGTCACACGGCCCCACCAACGGTGTTAACAGGCACGCAGTCAGCACAAGATTCCTCCAAAATATACAACAACTTTTAGCTCCGAAAAAGTCCAGACCTGACCTCACATTAGCTAGGTCAAATGTAGGGGTACCCCTCGTTGCCACCCAGTCATCTGCCGGCTCCTTCCCCAATATAGGACCTGTAACGGGCCTCACGAGAGAGAGTCTTGTAACCAAGAAGGGCCAGCAACAACGTCCCCAGTCCCGCTCGAGAGAAGTCCGCCACTAAGTGTAACGAGGTCTCAGCCGGGTCCATCGACAGAGTGCTGTCAACTCAACGTGTAACAGTAAGTGCTGGCTGTGTAGACGGTAGAAGTGCGGTGATTTCGAACCTCCCCAACGATCGACTTAGTGAAGTGCCCGTTCTAATTGTGAGGTTAGGTTATACGAGAATACCATAGTCTATCATAAATTGTGTATGAACCCCCCATAAACTCCCCCTGTTGAACTAGTAAAATAAAGCTCTAACACGCATTGGTGTTTTATATACTACACTTGTACTGTACCCTCGAGACACGCTACCATTTCCTCTCACTATATGACTCTACTACTATAAACTCCTAGCTTACCTCTTCATATGAGATTTTGTCTCATTATAAGTGTTATCATAACACCTGTAGTGGATACTCTTCCCTACACTGCCGATTTGTCGCTGAGCAGCCGACCCTGCCGCGAGTTTCTCAGCCCAAGCCTAGCTTTCGGACTGCGCGGTGATTGGCCAGCAGCGCCGCTCACTTCCGCAGACTTGTATAAATACTCCGTGAAGAGGATTCTAAGAGGATTCTACTCAACGCTCTCAAACCAACAAGACCTCCTCTCAACAAGCTCCTCACCACACAGCAACTCCCTAGCACTGCGTTGTACACACACACACACACACACACACACACACACATATATATATATATATATATATATATATATATATATATATATATATATATATATATATATATATATATATATATATATATATATATATATATATATATATATATATATATATATATATATATATATATATATATATATATATATATATATATATATATACCGCCACAATGGCTAAACTAGAAGAGGGATATACAATAAGATGAACTAGGCGGGAGAGAGAAGTGAGATAAGAGATATAGTGTTGACAACGAAGTTGCTGACGTGTTTGATGCGATGCAGCAACGTCTCTTGGTTCTAGTTTGCTACTGTGGCGGTAACACTCCCCCTGTCGGGCTTCTCACGAAATTACGGCATATTATTAGATTCACTCTCCGACCCCTTCCAACAGGCAGAATTTCGTCACTGGGCGTATTAACACTTGAGTCCGTTATCTTCACTTTAACACTTCGCACCAGGCCATCTTTGCTCGGTAGAGCCTCCAGTACTCTCCCTAGCATCCACTGACTCCTGGGAAGGGGTTGTCCAGAGATGATCACGATTTCCCCAGCGTGGAGATTATGGTGAGTTTTGAAGAATCTTTGTCGCTGATGTTATGTTGGGAGATATTCTTTTCCCACCTTTCCAAAATTTGTCCGCAATGAATTGGGTGTACTTCCATCTTCGTCGGTACCCTTCTGTCATGGACCGATCGCCTCCGGTGGACAGTGTCTCCGGGTTCATCCTTAGTATGTGGAGCGGCGTTAGTGCTTCTAGATCCTTTGGGTCGTCAGACACTGGGGTGATGGGCCTTCCGTTGATAATCTCTTCTACGGCGCAGAACACAGTGCTGAGGCGTTCATCGTCTAGTGTCTGGGTGCCCACCACTCCCTGGAGGACCTTCCTTACATTGCGGATTTGTTGCTCCCACACTCCTCCCATGTGAGGGGCTGTTGGGGGGTTGAACTGCCATTCTATTTGTTTCTGTAGGAGGGCATTCCCGACCTTGTCACTGTTGTTCCAGCCGTTCACCGCCTCTCGTAACTCTCGGGTAGCTCCAATCATGTTGGTTCCCTGTCAGACCGAACACGCTTGGGAGGTCACCTGCGGGAGGTGCATCTTGTCAGGGCATTGGCTCTTGTGACGCTCGGAGCGATGAGTCCCAGTGGGTCATATATGGGGCTGACCATACTCAGAAGGTTTCGTTTCGTCTCTAGTTTCTTGGGGATCTGGTCCCGGACCTCTAGTTCGTCCTTTTCCAGGTCCCACAAGATTCCCAAAGCTCGTTCATTGGGGAGCCTGTCGTTTTTCAAATGACTTCCTTTATTCCCACGGCTTTCTCTGTCTGTGGAATTGCTTTGAGGACTTCCCTGTGATTACAGACCCCCTTCGTAAGTCCGAATCCGCCCTTCCTTTTCAGCTGTCTTAGTCAATGGGTAATTATCCTTTCCTTCCCCGGCGAATCTATTGAGAGAAGCAGATCGTCAATGTAGAAGTTACAATTCGCTTTCTTGATGTCGTCATGGAGGCTTTCCCTGCAATCTTGGAATGTTCGTTGTAGCGCATATCCGGCGCATGAAGGGCTACACATACCTTCAAAGAGATGTACTGTCGTTTAGTAAGTGGCGGGGCCCCTGGCGGCTGGTCGTCCGTCCACCATAAGAATCGTAAGGCGTCTCGATGTTCGTTACTACTCGCACTTAATGGAACATTGCCTCGATATCAGCCATGAGTGCCACCTTTCCTTGTCTGAATCTGATGAGGACTCCCATCAAATTTGCTGTTTAGGTTCTGGCCCTTGCATCACCTGGCTGTTCAATGACATCAACTCACATTTGGCTGTACAATCAAAACTATTTTCACCTTTTCTGGCTTGTTGGGATTCAACACTGGGTGGTGTGAGAGATACCAGGTCTTCCCGGGTGTAACACTGAGTTCTTGATGTGGCATGTCCCTCGTCGACTAGACGTCTCATCTCTTCTTGATACCTCTGAGAGAGCCTTGGGTTCTTTAGGAGGCATTTTCGGACCAGCCAGTCGCTGTTCAGCAAGCTTCTTATTGTCTGAGAGTTCCGGTTCTTCCTGGTGAAACAACAATGACCTTGGGGATCGTGATAGATCGGCTCTTTCTTTCTCCTACGCTAACCACTTTTGCACTGATCTCTTCGGCGTTTACACTACTTCTTTCTTTCATGATTGTGCCAATGGAGAAGGAAAAACTGGCATTCCCTCTGTTTGCAGCCTTGGTACTGCTCGTCAGAAACTCCCGTGAAGAGTAGAAGCCTCGAGTGTACTCCAGAGCAGCCACCTATACCACACACCATCTCCTGGCTGCACTCCGTTATCCGGTGATTATGACCCAGGCTGGCGAAGTAGCGACATTCTTCCCCTACGAGGGAAGTTCATTTCGCTGTGGACATGCTGAGGAATGTCCGACACATCTGAAGGTGATCTCCGTGGCATAACGAGTAGCGTTCATCGTCCGTTTCTCTGGTGGTCTTCATTCTTGATGTCACCAGACCCACAAGTTTCTTCCTCGACGAGGATTGGCGTGAGGGTGAGTCTGCATATATTCAGCTTGGTTTCTCCGGCCCTTGTCAACCATATCCATAGTGAATTCCAACATCCACTCGATTCCAGGAGGCTTTCCTTGCTTCCCTTTGTATTTATGCACGTTATTCACATAGTCGTCACTTATGGTCCTTCATCAGCGTTAGTGGTTTCGGCGAGCGAGTTTGATGCTCGGAAGTACCTCCGTGCTCCCCCAGGTGAAATATTCCCGGCTCCGTGGTTAAGGTGAGCGTCGAGAGTCCTCTTGAAGTATATAGCATTTCTTTGTCAGTTTCGGTTTCAGGAAGGTCGTGTCTCTGGTAGTGGTAACACCTTTCCGCTATCCTCTGTTGTTGTTGAGATTGTCGGACCGTAGTCCGACACGGACCTTTTCCTGTAGGCGGCCCGTTTGGAGGTTCCGGGTGGAGCTCTTGGAGCAGCCAGGCCGGATTTGGGATTGGGGATGGAGGTTATCCTACCTGCAGGTATGAAAGGATACTGCAGGTTTGCAAGTGTAAGCGGACCCCCGATCAGTGAACGCTTACCACCAACCCCCACTCTTGGGCGTGGTCAGTTTCGGAGTGGAGCGCCCCCTGAACCGGGGTCCGCACTTGCTGGGGAGGATACTTCCTAAACTATCTGGGTGATGGGTATAGTGTGATGACCCGGAGAAGGTGGTGCGTGGTTTGTTTGGGCCTTTGAGATTGCTACTAACTATGTTTGTAGCGTAGAGCAGTCATTAGAAGTTCCCAGCTGAGGGTCTGACCATGGGCGTAGAAGGCCACTCCTGATCTATGATATTTTGGGTCCACCGAGCTGTCTGTGAAGTAGGGTGCTGCATCGGCCGGTGTTCAGTGGTTATGGGTTCCTGAGTGTCAATGCTTCTGGAAAGTGGGTATGACGGGTGGAAACACGTTCCCTCTCCCTCCAATGGGATGTTCCCGTCCCTGAAGCGCTGTGTTGGGACCCTCCTTGGGTGGGTGTCGAGGTGTAGCAGCTAGACACTCCTGATTCCGGCGGTTGACAACGTGTGTCTCGTGCATACCTCGTTGTGGCTGTCATCCCTTCACTCGTTTCCAGAAAGGGTTTTCCTCATGTTAATGACAGCATCTCACCAAAGTCCTCCGTATCGCCTAAAGTCTGAAGTTGCTCCATATAATCTTTCATATTCTGCACCTTTGCCGTCAATTGGGTGAGCGTCAACTGTTAATCCCCCGATTACCCTGGCTGTGTGAGTGACCGGTTAACATTTCCGTCGTTCAGGGCCTCCAGGTCTCCTCTGCTTTGTTTCCTTCCATGACTGGTGACACAGTGGACAGCTATAGAGGTTCGGTTAAGCAGCAACGCTCTTCAACTAACACGTCTGCTTGTTTATAAAGATGTCATATAACTGAGGTTATACAAATGATGTAATACAATCTGAAGTCATGTAAGTGATGTCATACAACTGAAGTCGTATAAGCGATGTCATACAACTGAAGTAATATAAGCGATGTCATACAATCACGACCACAATGAGACTTTAGTTGATGTCACACAATTGGAGTTCATGTCACACAGTTTCAACCTGTAATACAACTGAAGTAATATAAGCGATGTCATACAATCACGATTACAGTGGTGACACACGAGCGACGTTCCTCAGACACGTGACGTACAATACGCACGAGTGATGTCACACAAACAACCACAGTGATGTCATACACGAGCGACGATATCACACTAACGCGCCCACAGTGATGCCACACACGAACGGCGTCCTTGCTTGAATACTGAAATAGATACATTCCATTGACTGTATTCTATTTCGTATTCTCAACCTGAAGATGTCTTGAATAAAGACGAAAGCTAAGGTGCTCCGTTGTTTCCCTTTTCCCGTGTGATTTTATCAAGATATATATATATATATATATATATATATATATATATATATATATATATATATATATATATATATATATATATATAACTCAATCCATTTTTTTGCATGTAGACAATTATCAAGTCGATTAGTGAAGAAAAAACATTAATTCCATTAGACTACCAATTTTTTTTTAATACCTGTAAGTGACTGACAAACCGAAACTGCCGCCATTTACATTGCAAGATAATCCAAAATCACAGCTGTGTCTATTAATTTACGAAAATAAAATATATAAGCAAATTAAAAAACAGAACAACTATATTTTTAGTTGTAATTGTTATTATACTTCAAATTTGCAATGAATATTAAGTTTTTGCTTACTCATACAAAATTATGAGTTTTTTTATAATTAAATTAATTCAGTTATTAAGTATACTACATAATACGTGCTGAATCAAGATGAATTAAGTGAACGTCCTTAATAGACAGATGATAAAACAGTTTGGACCAACAGCTGGAGGAGACCCGCGCTCTCTCCCACTAATTCAAAAGGTAAACATGATGGCCGCCCAGTGACCATAACAGTGAGGCGCATCCCGTGTAAAATTAGTTTCGAAGATGAAATTGTGTTTTTATTCTTAGCAGATAAGACAAAGTAAGTGTTGTTGATGTATTATATGAATCCCCCAGAGTAGCTAACTGATGAATCACCCCCAGAGTAGCTAACTGATGAATCACCCCAGAGTAGCTAACTGATGAATCTCCCCCAGAGTAGCTAACTGAAGAATCTCCCCCAGAGTAGCTAACTGATGAATCTCCCCAGAGTAGCTAACTGATGAATCACCCCAGAGTTGCTAACTGATGAATCACCCCAGAGTTGCTAACTGATGAATCACCCCAGAGTAGCTAACTGATGAATCTCCCCAGAGTAGCTAACTGAAGAATCTCTACAGAGTAGCTAACTGATGAATTCCCCAGAGTAGCTAACTGATGAATTCCCAGAGTTCTGAAGAATCTCCCCAACTAACTGATGAATCACCCCAGAGTAGCTAACTGATGAATCTCCCCAGAGTAGCTAACTGATGAATCTCCCCCAGAGTAGCTAACTGAAGAATCTCCCCCAGAGTAGCTAACTGATGAATCACCCCAGAGTTGCTAACTGATGAATCTCCCCCAGAGTAGCTAACTGATGAATCTCCCCCAGAGTAGCTAACTGAAGAATCTCCCCCAGAGTAGCTGCTAACTGATGAATCACCCCAGAGTAGCTAACTGATGAATCTCCCCAGAGTAGCTAACTGATGAATCTCCCCAGAGTAGCTAACTGAAGAATCTCCCCCAGAGTAGCTAACTGATGAATCACCCCAGAGTTGCTAACTGATGAATCTCCCCCAGAGTAGCTAACTGATGAATCTCCCCCAGAGTAGCTAACTGAAGAATCCCCCCAGAGTTGCTAACTGATGAATCTCCCCCAGAGTAGCTAACTGAAGAATCTCCCCCAGAGTAGCTAACTGATGAATCACCCCAGAGTTGCTAACTGATGAATCTCCCCCAGAGTAGCTAACTGATGAATCTCCCCCAGAGTAGCTAACTGAAGAATCTCCCCCAGAGTAGCTAACTGATGAATCTCCCCCAGAGTAGCTAACTGAAGAATCTCCCCCAGAGTAGCTAACTGATGAATCACCCCAGAGTTGCTAACTGATGATCTCAAGCAGTTATATTCTTACATACTTTAAATGCAGCATTAAAGTGAGCCAGAACTTAGTATCGTTAACAGTTATATTGGGGTTTATTTGTGATATATCAGTATTAATTATGGTATTATTGCGTTTACACACCGTTCATTTCTACCACTAATCTATTATCATATTCGAATAAGACGTCTAATTATATGATCATTTTCATCTACTACTGTACATTACCGGTGGAAATGTATGATAACGGAGATAGCGTATCCAAAATTTTCTCTATTTTTTCTTCCATTAATCTTCCTCTATTATCGCCTACCTCACCTCCCTCACTGCGTGTCTCCTTCATAAATCATCACACTCATGCGTTCACGTACACTTCACACGGCCAATCAAAAGCGTTTTTGTTTTGCAACCAATTAAAATGATTTTGGGTTTAATTTGCAGTATATTTGGCCCGATCAAATTCGAGTTTTATTTTTGGTCTCTCATATTTCGAAATTCAAGTTCAGTTCCGACCATGGAAGTCTGCGATGGGTGTCACTTAAATTATATGGAGCTGATTGCGAGTTTTTTAGAAAAAAACGAAGAAACTATAGCATTTTTTCGATCGCATGGTGTTCTTCCAACCTCAGTAAAGTGTACTAAGAGCAAGACAATGTAAATATCGCAAAGACCAACATATGTGGCGTTGTGTAAGAATCTTAGAATCCAACGACGAACAAAAACCAGGCCAATAAGGTAAGAAATAGGTGATTCCATCATATGGTGAGAGTCAGTTAGGTTAGGTTAGGTTTTTGTTTTTCTAGTGTTTTTTGGGTGTATTTTGCCATGATTTTTTTTTTTTTTTCGGAAAACTTCCAACGAAAAAAATTTGATAAAAAAAAAGGTTAATTTCCGCCAGAAATGAAGGTCATATTCGGTCTAAACACACACAAATACAATAGAAAAATATATTTTTTGCTTTCTAACAGAGAACGGTGTGACAATGCAAATTTACCCTAATTATGGATGAGCCAATGAGCTGCAAGGGGATGGGGCATGTACCGTCAGCTTAAAAAAACTAGTACCTACTGTATAGCATAGTCAGGTGGAGCAGGCATGATGCTATCTCAGCAATGGTGAGGAATATATTCATGAATTATAGTGCACAGTCCAGTGCTGCTTATCTTTAAACAATTTTAAAACATAGTACTGTACAATAATGTACAATACTGTACAGTATATCTGATTTGGGGAGATGTGTCACATGGAGTGAGTTGAAAGTATGGCTGGTGTGGGAGTCTGGATAATTAATGATCTCACTTATCTCAGGGGTGATGCTCAGGTATGCAAATAGAATCCTCTTTTTGAGTAGTTACTGTATATCTTTTCTTACCTCTGCTGTGTGGAATAAGTAATATCCCTGTAAGGTGGTGGTGGATCCTTACAGCTGGCTACCATAAGTTAGGTTGTAGCAGTAGAAGCAACAGAACAAACAAGTACCTGGTAAGTTACTTAGTGTATCTTAGCTACACCTTCATACCTTGTGCTCCCTTGGTGTGGTCTCAGTTGGTTTTAATAGCACCAAGGTGTTCTCCCCAGAAAGTCACCTCAGTAAATTGCAATGAATTTCCCTTTGCAGTATTTGCATTTTTCTCACTGTTACATTCCAAGTCCTTAGTTTGATCCAGTTGGAGTTCGGTAAAGCAAGTTCTGTACAATTTCAAGACCTTTCTGGCTGTGGCTTCTACTTGAAGATGATTTTAGGATTACATGTATACTCTTTCTGCAGATTTGAACTTAAGATGAACTTCAGATCCAGTGAAAATTCCCAAGTAGGTGATGTTGAAAGTAGTGAGAAGGAGGGAGGTGGAGGTGGACAGTGCACCTCCACTTCACAGATCACCCGACGCCCCCTGCAGCAACTCACCTTTCCCACTACATCTTCGCCTCTTTCACAGTCTTCACTGACACCCTATAAGTGAGTTTTTCTCAACAGTTGTGGTTACAATAACATATTGCATTTTATTTTTAAAGAAATATTAAAAAGTAAACAGTGTACTGCATTAAATACTTTATTATAAGTAAAATGATCTTTAATACTGTAATAATAATGAAGAGGTAATTTGATTAATGCTTCGGATGTGTTCCTGAAAACCAAACTCAAATCAAAACAGCGAAGCAATTATAGCATGGCTCCTATGGTGATTTGGGCTGAACAGCACCATTGCTCACCTATGAGACTTTCATTGTGATATTGTTACAGTTATAGCTCAAATAATGATTGTGTGCACATCACAAATGTTTAAAATCAATATGTAAATAAATACTATATTTTTAAACATAATGACAAAAATACAATAAGTTATGGTACTGTACTTAGGTAGCAATGTACAGTTATGTATTCAGTGAAAGCAGCATGAGACAGCAGTGGTTAATGATGTGGGAAGAGCTGTGAGGGTGGATGCTTCTTCTTGGTGAAGGGATTGTGTGTCAATTGGGCTCACAAAAATATGCAAATAAGGACAAATATAGTTACTACTACACTATAAACATGAGGAAAACATTCATAACTGGTGGAGCAAGGCACTGATTGGCTAAGTAATCATTAGCATGCACTTTTCTCGTTGACTGAGTTAGCCAACGAGATGTGTGTGTTGCCTGTTTTGGAATGGGATTTTTGAAATGCTGAATAATTATTAGTCCTTTTTTTAGCAGAAATATAGAGAGAGAGAGAATGTTATAACTAAATAGCACTAAACAGTGGAGCATTAATCAAGGTCTGCCCAATAAAACTAACATTAACCTTTGATAAAGTCAGTGTTGCCAACATAGCCTATACCATGTACTGAACAGTAATTACTGTAGTATAACTCTGGACTCCAGATCCAAGAGATATAAATTACCTCTTTATGTGAGATAGTGAATGGGGCATCATTTATATTGGTGTGCTCTGACACTAATGCTCACTAAACCCTTCTTATCTGTGTAATCTTTGAAAAAAATATTCAGGTGATACAAAACTAATTCCTTTATAACTTTTTCTACAGTACAGTATTTAGAAAATCAGTACAGTATGTTTTTTTTTTTTTACTCAACCAGTTGTTTATTTTTTATTATCTCAGCATTGTATTGTTCTGCATTCATTTATTTTTATTTTTTATTTAACTTTTTTTTTTCTCATCCCAGATACCACAGATGTAAAATTATCCCAGAGGAGATGGAGGACCAGGAGAACATGAACCCTCATCTCAAGCAACAGAGGAACAAGAGTTCACAATTAAACAGCAAGTGTGTACAGTACAGTATTGTGGAGAGGATGGTATTACTTGTACATGTAGGTGCTGTTCTTGATGAGGAGCTGTGTGGTTTATCCTAAGAATGTGGGCAGGACTGTAAATTGAATGATCACATTGCATATTTCAAGATTAAGAATTGCAATATGTCTGAGTTCGTTACCGTACTTTATGATAACCTGCCTTTTTGTGTGTGTTCTCTTATGGGACAAAGGATTTGGTATGGATATGAAGCATTAATTTCTACCCAGCACGATACATACTCGTACATTAACATATCTTAATGGGTTTCTTGTTATATTGAAGTATCTACAGTAGTATGCCATACAAGGACTACTCCCCCAAATTCTACCCTCAACTCTATCTGTTGCTGATATGGCCAGCAGGCATACCGACTTATGATGATGCACTGGGGATCATTTCAAAGCATTTCGTCTTCCGTTTCAAATTGTAGCGACTTTTTTGAGGACTGTGCAACAACAATTAAAACAAAAATTGGTCAAGCAAAAATTTCATTTAGTGCTACTGCCTATATAAGAGTTCTTTTAAAAAGGACATGAACTATAAAGAAATAAGTAGCCGAAATTAATTATAAAAATGATGAGTACAGTTGTACGTGTTAGAAGTGTGGACTTTGTCAGCAGACACCAGAAGGATGCTGACGACCTTCAAAATGTGATGTTACTGGAGAATGCTAAAGATGTACTACCTGTATAAACAAAAATAAATAAAGAATATTAAAACCGCTTAGAAAAATGAGAGAAATATTGGACTGTTATAGAGGGTAGGAGGGCCAGGGGAAGCCGGAGCCTGGGATGAATGGTTAAAAAGGCAACCATAAAATGTTTGGAGTATAGTAGAGGGTCATGGTTGCCAACCCTCAGACCTGAAAATAGTACCTACTGTATGTTGTTTGACCAATTGGTTGTTATAGTGTGTGGCTGTAAACATTATGAAACAGATAAACATTGAGCTTGGACACTTGGTGATAACTTCAGTAAGCTATCTCAAAGCGGAATGGAACTAAGCAGGCTGCAGTATCAGCTTTACCTGTCCTTGATTGGAGCATCCTCAATGGTACATTTTTCCATGTAAGGAAAAAAAAATATTCAGATTAAACTATGTAGAATGTGAAAGATTTTACTTTGCATATATATATATTTTTTTTTATAAATATAACATACTAGTATTATGTATTAAACTTTTATGATCTCTTTTTGTAATGTTCAGGAGATTAATAATTAAGATATACAGAAGCTATGGATCATCCCATGTAGCACTTGTTTGGATAGTCTTAATGGATCATAGTCAAAGAAAATAGCTTGCATATTTTAGTTTGAATTTAAGTGAAGTTATAAGATTCATGTACTGTACAATTTTTCTGCAACACTGTTAATATTATCCTAACTTTACATCTATTTTCAGGCCTCAAGGAACTTCTTCTGATGAAAATAACGATTCTTCACCTTTTGCTTACCCTCTCATATGGGAATCTTACCACACCTCTTCATCCTCTCCCTTGTCACAGAGTCCTTCTAACCTCAAAAATACACCTTCTTTAGATGGTAGTCATTGCCAAGAGAACACCAAAAGCCATTCCAGTGACAGTGGAAGAGTGTACAGTGTAGGCAACAGTATCCATGATGGTCTTTCTAATAAGAGAATACCAAGTACCAAAAGCACTGTTCATGAAGATCGTACTAAAGATAAAAACGTAGATAAGGAAGGAAGTCGAACTACAAAAATGAGAAATAAAAGTGGGTCTAACGGAGAGAGCTCAAGTAGCAGGTGCCAGTGTCATCAAAGCCTGACTGTCACTCCCTCCAAGTCTTCATCATCATCTTCATTATCTGACAGATCAGTATTCCGTACACCATCAGAGAGGTTTTCCAGGTGAGCTACTTGGAACTGAAGCTTGTTCAAAGATCAGGTTTTTTTTTCACTATGCCAATATAACACTATAGACTTTTGGTTTAATAAAAATGAGAACAATAATGCTAATACTGTAAACTGTAATGCCATAATTATACTTATTAAGTTTTGCACGTACTATACCGTATGTTTTGTAAGTAACGTTTCAGAAGCTGTATCCTGTACTGTACTGTACTGTACTTAGAAAATGCTTACATTACATTTTTATGTGATGATTTATAAGGCGAGTTCTAGATGAATACATTCTGAGATTCATTGAGAAAATGTAATGGTGATAATAATGGTAAGAAATGAGGAGCAGGACAATACAGTAATTGAATAGGTAACCAGGAACATATAAGAAGACTTGGTAAATAAAATTGCTTGTGAGCAGTAGGTGGAAGATGTACTGTAGGCCTGGTTTGTTGTAGATTGCTTGAGGTAAAACTGAGTATGAAAACAATTACGGTTAAGTTATCGTTGAAAATTTCACAAGACAGCCTAAAGAATAATAATAAAAATAATGTGTTTAGAGGAAATTCCAATGGATAGTGTAAGATAGGCAGGTTGATACAGATAATATTGTATGCACTGTACTGGTAAATATTTCAAATACATTATCACATACAGCAGCAAGTTGAGTGACTCCCGAGGACCCCAGACACCTCAGCGTAGAAGAGTTGATCATCACCACAGTCAAAACCCTTTTGAAGTTGGAGCAGAGTGCCTTCAGCTGCCTGCTGTGAGTCCCTCTCTCTTTCGCCAAGTTGTATCACCAAGTCAAAAGGCAGACAGCAAATTCCGTTGGTCAATTGATCAGCTGGCAGTGCTGCACCCAGCAAATATCGAAACTTCCCCTTTTAACCAAGCAGATATTTTGACTGACCCTGATTATGAACGCCAAGCTCAAGATGCCATAGATAAGTGAGTTTCTACAGTATACTGTACAATATTTCACAGTACATATCTGAATTGTTAATTTTAGATTAGTGTCTGTACTGTACAGTATCTTAATGGATTTTTTCAAACATGATTGTCACATAATTGTCAACAGAGTTTTCATTCATGTTGTTATGGAACCACATGAGAAGTCTACATTTATCATGAATTTTGACCATGAATGAAAATTAATTCTAAAAGAGGCTTACCTCCACCTACCTCAACTCAGATCTTTCTCTTACAGTAACTATTAGATACTGTACTTAACTGAAATTCTTAAGATGAAGGGAGTGTGAATCCTTGTTATCTTGAATACAGTGTTAAGTGTGGTTGTTACGCTGTTGATAACGAGAGCGTGTGTGTGTAAAACCGAGTTGTCCTCTTCCAAATGTAGTCTGTCTCTCATGGTGGTTTAACTCATTCTGCCAATGACTAGAGCAAACCCCAGCACCTAGTGACTCACCATGTACCTTGTATTATCACATTCAATTTACAAGATCATATGAGGCCACTGCAGTAGTAAGGGCACAAGTAACATTTTTTTTTTTAATTTGTAGAGAAAGGGGTGATAAAAGTTTGGTAAACCTTATAACGTGAATATCATTGGCACCAACCAACCAACCATGCAATTTATCTAACCATGAACCGTATGGTTGGTTCCAAAGACATTCACGTATTAATGTTTACCAAACTTTAATCACAATTTTCTCGATTTATAAAAAATGTCATTTGTGCCTTTACTACTGAGGTGGCCTCATATATAACATTGCCAGACTGAGTACTGTTTCATAAAATTAGTACCAGTATTTACAACACAATTACTGTATCATACAGTTTATACTTATTTATTACAACTGTTCAACTCCTCTCAATCTAATGAACAAATTTGATGTCTACTGTATATACTACACTCATCAGATTAATAATTGATAACTAATAATTCATCACCATTATTTATACTTTATACAAGTTAATTAATGAATACAGTACAGTACTGTATATAAAATATATAGAGAAATCAATGACAAAGCCGTCAACAATGAATTATTACCAAAAATCAACCGCACACACCGATGCATCACAGAGCTCCTGTGGGCAAATTGTTGGTTAAAATATTTCAAGTCATTGTAACAAATAGCAGGTTTTTTGTTCCTTAATTTCTCTTTCTATTTAAATGTTTTATTCTACTTTCAATCAATCATATTTCATTCTTTATATTATTTCTCTTGCCTTCTTTCTTCTTACTTAAAGAGAGGGAGGTGTAGGAGGTACGAATGTGTGAGGGAGGAGGAGTGTGAGGGGAGTGAAGAAAGTGGGGGTTGCCTGAGGTCAGTTTCCCCCACCAGCGGGTCAGCCTAATGACCAAGGGGAGCGGATGAGTGAGGGATATGATAACTGGAGGGAATGGGGAATATGCATGCAATATCTCAGATACTAGGGGGAAATATGTGATAGTTGTGTTGATACTCATGACTCACTGTATCACAACATAACACAAAAACATTTATAATGATATTCTACTCAATACAAAGAGGAGGGAATTGATGACACTTCTTAATGGTTACTGTACAGTATTTATTTATGCTTTTAAGATTAACAATTACACTTCAAAACAACCTACACTTCCAGCTATCTTCACAAAAAACATCATGTAAAGGGAGTTTACTATAGGGTACACTTACTGTACTTATATCTCGCCATGTTAAAGCCACTGACCCCACACACTCTTTTAACACCTCCAAACACAGACTCTGGTGATTTGAAATCGGGGCACTTGTCGCTGGGTATGGTGATGCTAGGTTTCAGTCAATCAGCACTAAGGTGCAGGCAAACACAGGAACTGCAGGTTTGGGCGGGAACACTGTCGTTTCTAGTTGGTGTTACGGTGGGATCTTTTGTCTCTAACTGAATTCACGTACAAGAACTCTGTAACATGACATTAATTACTCTAAGAACATGGTATTATTACATCATACTGTAGACTCTCGATGAAATATTCATAAATATTTTTCACAACATTTATGGACAGAAGCGTAATAAGACCAAGGAACTGGCCCTAATATTAATATCATTGTTTTGAATATGTCTGCTTGCCAAAAAATAAAGAAACTGATCTCTATTTTTAATAAACTATATGGATAATGTAACATTTGTGTTTAGCTAATATTCCGACTTATTTCCATGTACTGTATTGTAATTATTATATCCTGTGTATTTCATGCATTTCATGTTAAGAGTTGTATTGTAATTTATTGCATGTGTTAAAATTTACATCACATTAGTAGACTATTGGTTCGACCTAATGGATCCAATTGTACACAGTTCATGTGAAAAAGTCGGAACATCTCGTATCATTCTAGCTTACATTGGTTGACCAATTATCTTCTTCCATGAGCTTTAGGCCACTTGGAATCCAGGAAGCTTATAGCTAATTAGAATTCTTTGTTGCTCTATTTAAAAATCAATTGGGCACACTCACACCAGGAGACTCACCTCAACACCTCCACTGTTCACACATTACTCTAGTGGACCTTATTTACTGCTAAGTATCTTGCCATCTTTGTCTCTTTTTATATTGGGTAACATAACCACAGCCATTGTTCTAGATGTGAGAATATTGTCTCGCCTCTCATGTTCCCACATGACTAGTGGTAAATACTTTTCCCTGTGCACTTGTGATCATTCCTCTGGTAAACCACACACTCACACTCACACACACACACACACACACACACACACACACACACACACACATGCATACATACATACTGCACATACATACATACATACATACATACATACAGTGAGTTCTGCTATAACGCGTGTTTTGATAACGCGAATTTGCTCTAACGCGATTTATGAATTCGGAACAATATTTGTATAACGCGATCGCTTGTTTGCTATAACGCGATTTTTGCTTACTATTTCTCCAATTTTGTGGTATTAACTGTGAATATGGTGAAGAAGAATATCTCCAAAAAGCATTCTGATGATAGAATTCCCGGTGATTATCGTAAAAGAAAGGATATAACACTTGAAGAGAAGCTTGATGTTATCAACCTCAAAATCACCCTTCTCCCCCATCAAGTTACATTCATATTTTTTCAAGGTAAAGTGTTAAATTTACTGTATGATTTCATTATTAGATATGAATGTAACATTTATTTAGACTGTGCTATCCTTTGTGTTAGGCTAACTACTAAATTTTTTCGATTTCGAGTAAACTGCACCTAACCCTATTTTCTCCATAAGCCCTGTTATTTCTATTACGCGATTTTCTATAACACGATATTTTACAAGAACACAATTATCGCGTTATAGCAGAACTACCTGTACATACATACATTCCATGCTCGCAGCCATAGACAAGGACGTCATAAACAGAAGCCCATTAGGACCATCACCTCCACTAGAAAAGAAGAGAAACCTACTCCTGACAGACTGTACCAATACACTGAAGTTTCCCGTATATGGTATGGTCTCCCCTCCTGACTGCTTTCAAACGTCACTTCCTTAGCTAATAAATTTGATGAACCAGCAACCACAGTCCAATCAGTCGCTGCCAAATGTGAAGCTTGGCAAATTGTTCCTGAAACGTACCACATCTTTCATCACCTTCGTTCACATGGACGTGAAGGGGGGCTTTGCCCTCTTCTATCAAGATGAACTATGCCTGTCATGCCTGGATGTTTTAGTCCCAGCGGATGTGGAGGCATTGTGGGTACGTGTTGTGCCACCTGCCAACCCACGCCACACTGCTTCTATCATATACTGTGTGGCATAACATCCACCTCGCTTACCCACCAGAGACACTCTTATCATTCATCTCATTACCACCTCAAGAGTTAGATGCCCATGTGCCAAGCTAGTACTCAGTTGGGATTATAACAAAATTGACACTACTGATATCCAGGGCCAGCTGCTACTATCACAAGTTGTGAACTTCCCCACACACTGTCAAAATACCCTTGAGCTTATCTTAACTGATTTCGCGGACCAGTACCAATCACCTCAACCAATGCCTCCTATTGGGTGTAGCACACACCTGTCAGTGTTCTGTTCTCCAGCCAAGTACAGAGACCCTACATCAAGACCTACAGGCCAATTATTGACTCTGCAGTGTGTCTCTTCGGGCAGTAGATAGTTCATCATCCCTGGACTGAAGTACTTAGTGTGGATGACGTGGACACCAAATGGATAAATTATACCAACACCACTATGGAAGCTCACCACCACTTCTTCCCCAAGAAGTCTGTCAGATTACACCCAGCTGACTTACCCTGGATTACACCTTGGATCAAAAGACTTGCAGCAGAGAGACAGTGCCTCTTATCTCAATGACCACAACTGCTACAGGTCCCTTCGTAACCAAGTCATCCGTGAAATATGCACTGCAAAGAAGTCCCACTACCCAACCAAGTTGCAACACCTGAAGCAGACCAACATCAGTCAGTGGTATGGTAAGCTTAAAGAACTCTATGGACTAAACAATAAGACACACCCCCTCCCCTTCCTTAGCCATCTCACTTATGGTGACGCAGCTGAGCAATCAAACAACCAGTTCGCAACTATATATCAGACGCTCCCCCGGCTTGACACAACCAGTCTCCCTGCTTACCTACCAGCCCCCTTTCCCACTGACTCAGTAGAAGAATTTGAAGTAGCAAAACGTCTGGACAAACTGAAGTTAAAGCCCTCCACCACCCCCATTGACTTACCAATGAGACTCTACAAGGAGTTCTCCCCGGAACTAGCTAAACCCCTCTGCTCCATCATCAATGCTTCCCTCAGCCAAGAAAGATGCCCAGCTGATTGTAAGACCTCATATGTGTCACCAATGCCCAAGTCAACCAGCCCACAATCCTTAAATGAGCTACGACCCATTGCCATTACCCCAACACCCAGCTTATTCTGAGAAAGTTTTGTGTTTGACTGGGCTTATGCTGATATTGCAGGTGCCATAGATCCTCAGCAATTTGGCAATATGAAAACTTCTTCCACCACTCACTGTCTTGTCAGCTTTCTCGACTACATATACCTCCATCTGGAAAAACAGAAAACGTCTGTGGTTGTCGCCTTCATTGACTTCACCAAAGCATTTGACTTAGTTGACCACAATTTAATGAACAAAGCTATCGACCTCAGGTTTCGAAGAAGTCTTATACCATGGCTTACAGACTTCCTTAGTGACCGACGCCAAGCTGTATGCTTCCAAGGGGCTGTCTCCACTTTTCAGTCACTCACCTGTGGTGTCCCCCAAGACACCAAGATGGGACCACTCTGCTTCCTTATGCTTATCAACAATGCCCTGAGAGAAACCTCTCCTCGCTGGAAATATGTCAATGACTCCACCATTGAGATCAGTGTCAACAACTCGTCTCCCAACTACACCACCCTCCAGGATTTATTGAACTGTCTCCAAAATTGGGCCACTAACAACCATGTCACCGTCAACCATACCAAGACCATTACATTGGACCCCAACACACTCCAGTTTGTGGACTCCACTAAGCTCCTTGGCGTCACTATAGATAACAAACTAAATTGGAAAACACATCATATCAGTAAAGTTGTCAAATTCTCCAATTTTCGTCTCTACCTCTTCCACCGACTCAAGTCCCTCGGAGTTCCTGCGCCCTAGCTCCTCAGTGTTCACTTAACATTCATACTTCCCAAGGTCACCTATGCCTCCCCTACCTGGTCTTCCTTCCTAAATGCCACACAACGTAAACACCTAGAAAAGGTGCAAAAGAGGGCCTGCAGAATTATTCTCTCCCCTTCCTACTCCACATATCAAGAAGCGCTCAGCACACTGACCCTCTCGGCGCTCTCTGACCATCACCACGACCTCATCTGTAAATTTGGTGAGAAGTTTCTGCACCATCCTCAACACCGGCTTCTACTTCCACCTGAGATCTCTCATCCGCCAATTGCTGTCCAACACCACAACCGCATCCAGCCCATACGAGCACGCACTGATCGCTATAAGAACAGCCCAGTCCCACCCATTGTAAAAATTATCAACAAATTGTTTTCAACCAGTGTGTTCACTCCCAGTCAATCTTACCTCTTTGCACTGTGACTATGTTGAAATGCCCTGCAGTATGAACTTCTCCCCTCCTAGTTATATATCACATTTGTATCACTAATGTTACTTGTATATTATTTGTCAATCAAGTGATCCATTCCAAAATTACGTAACTGTATATCTTCAGCCTTCCGGCTACCATGCTCTTTCAATAACTCATTTATTATTATTATTATTATTATTATTATTATTAATACTGACTACTGTCTGCAATTATATTTTCAGGTTCTTCACTCTTCAATCAGTAGTGCCAAGCCCATGGACTGGAAGCAACAAGGCAGTGAATCTCCTGCACATGGTGTGCACACCAGTTCAGCCTGCCTCTAGTCATCCAACACCTCGCACTAACACTGGTGTGTATTATTGTAATCATCATCTGGTTTTGAAAGATCCTCTGAGAATATTTTTTGTATTCTGACCAGTATCATGGGCATTTTGAGGCCATTTTCAAGACCATGTGCACTTGATATTAGGGGATATTCTGAGGACAGTAGTAATTACTTTTTACTATACAAAAATGCCTGAGTACAGTACTGCATTAAAGAAAAGTATTGGAATATTCTGATAAAAAGGTGGGTCTTGACCTCCAGGACCCACCCCTGCATGCCATGACTTGATGACACTATGGAGTAGTTGGTGGGGTTTTCTGCAGTTCTGGATTTTACCTTTAATATAATATTGACAGTTTTTCACATTACACTCTTTTATAATGTGTGTGTATGGTGGTCAGCTTTTCTGTGTCTAGATCACTGTATCTGTGAATGGTCTGGCCCTGTGGTCTGTCACTTCTAAACCCACAGATAGTATTCTATGATTTCAGAGGCTGGCAAACTAGGACAATATTTAGGACTATTTCTCTTTTTCTTGTTCTGCCTTCTTATATGGCAACCCTTGTTCTCCTGCTGAACACATCATCTTTATCATCAAGGTTTATGATACCCTCCATATGCATGTTCCAACTGAGTGAAACTTCCACATAAAAAAATGGTTCCAACACCTTAACCTCATGTCTAACATTGCAGGGTTGAGCTGTTAAAATTGAATAACCCCAGTTGCAATAATTTACATTGCTGTACTCTCATTTGTGTCGTAAGATGTCTTTTTCCAGTACAGTACAGTACGTCCTCGTATAACGTCGCCCCGCTTAACGTTGTTTTGGTACTACGTTGTTCTTCTTTAGATACCAATAATTCGTTTAATGTCCCAATGATTCAACTTAACGTCGTTTTGCGTCGTCGCGGACTAATTTTTACGGCTCATGACCCTCTCTCATCTCTCCGGTCTACCTCTCACTTGCGGAACATCACAGCGTCCCC